>NC_064622.1:83184567-83487598 GCF_023898315.1 Schistocerca nitens | reverse complement strand
CCTACTACAGTAGTACAAGTTTATATGCCAACTAGCTCTGCAGATGACGAAGAAATTGATGAAATGTATGATGAGATAAAAAATTATTCAGGTAGTGAAGGGAGACGAAAATTTAATAGTCATGGGTGACTGGAATTTGATAGTAGGAAAAGGGATAGAAAGAAATTTAGTAGGTGAATATGGATTGGGGCTAAGAAATGAAAGAGGAAGCCGCCTGGTAGAATTTTGTGCAGAGCATAACTTAATCATATCTAATACTTGGTTTAAGAATCATAAAAGAAGGCTGTATACATGGAAGAACCCTGGAGATACTAAAAGGTATCAGATTATATAATGGTAAGACAGAGATTTAGGAGCCAGGTTTTAAATTATAAGACATTTCCAGGGGCAGATGTGGACTCTGACCACAATCTATTGGTTATGAACTGTAGATTAAAAGTGAAGAAACTGCAAAAAGGTGGGAATTTAATGAGATGGGACCTGGATAAACTGAAAGAACCAGAGGTTGTACAGAGTTTCAGGGGGAACATAAGGAACAATTGACAAGAATGGGGAAAAGAAATACAGTAGAAGAAGAACAGGTAGCTTGGAGGAATTAAATAGTGAAGGCAGCAGAGGTTCAAGAAGGTAAAAAGACGAGGGCTAGTGGAAATCCTTGGGTAACAGAAGAAATATTGAATTTAATTGATGAAAGGAGAAAATATAAAACCACAGTAAATGAAGCAGGCAAAAAGGAACACAAACGTCTCAAAAATGATACTGAAAGTGTAAAATGGCTAAGCAGGGATGGCTAGAAGACAAATGTAAGGATGTAGAGGCTTGTCTCACTAGGGGTAAGATAGATACTGCCTACAGGAAAATTAAAGAGACCTTTGGAGAAAGGAGAACCACTTGCATGAATATCAAGAGCTTTGATGGAAACCCAGTTCCAAGCAAATAAGGGAAAGCAGAAAGGTGGAAGGAGTATATAGAGGGTCTATACAGGGGCGATGTACTTGAGGACAATATTATGGACATGGAAGAGGATGTAGATGAAGATGAAATGGAAGATATGATATTGCGTGAAGAGTTTGACAGAGCACTGAAAGACCTGAGTCGAAACAAGGCCCCCGGAGTAGACAACATTCCATTAGAACAACTGACAACCTTGGGAGAGCCAGTCCTGACAAAACTCTACCATCTGGTGAGCAAGATGTATGAGACAGGCGAAATACCCTCAGACTTCAAGAAGAATATAATAATCCCAATCCCAAAGAAAGCAGGTGTTGACAGATGTGAAAATTACCGAACTATCAGTTTAATAAGTCACAGCTGCAAAATACTAACGCGAATTATTTACAGACAAATGGAAAAACTGATAGAAGCCGACCTCGGGGAAGATCAGTTTGGATTCCGTAGAAATGTCTGAACACGTGAGGCAATACTGACCCTACGACTTATCTTAGAAGCTAGATTAAGGAAAGCCAAACCTACATTTCTAGCATTTGTAGACTTAGAGAAAGCTTTTGACAATGTTGATTGGAATTGAATTCTGAAGATGGCAGGGATAAAATACAGAGAGCGAAAGGCTATTTACAATTTGTACAGAAACCAGAAGGCAGTTATAAGAGTCGAGGGGTATGAAAGGGAAGCAATGGTTGGGAAGGGAGTGAGACAGGGTTGTAGCCTATCCCCGTGTTATTCAATCTGTATATTGAGCAAGCAATAAAGGAAACAAAAGAAAAGTTCGGAGTACGTATTAAAATCCATGGAGAAGAAATAAAAACTTCCGAGGTTCGCCGATGACATTGTAATTCTGTCAGAGACAGCAAAGGACTTTGAAGAGCAGTTGAATGGAATGGACAGTGTCTTGAAAGGAGTGTGTAAGATGAACATCAACAAAAGCAAAACGAGGATAATGGAATGTAGTCGAATTAAGTCGGGTGATGTTGAGGGAATTAGATTAGGAAATGAGACACTTACAGTGGTAAAGGAGTTTACAATGGCAAGGAAAGCGTTTCTGAAGAAGAGAAATTTGTTAACGTCGAGTATAGATTTAAGTGTCAGGAAGTCGTTTCTGAAAGTATTTGTATGGAGTGTAGCTATGTATGGAAGTGAAACATGGACGATAACTAGTTTGGACAAGAAGATAATAGAAGCTTTCGAAATGTGGTGCTACAGAAGAATGCTGAAGATTAGATGGGTTGATCACATAACTAATGAGGTGGTATTGAATAGAACTGGGGAGAAGAGGAGCTTGTGGCACAACTTGACTAGAAGAAGGAATCGGTTGGTAGGACATCAAACCAGTCTCAGGACTGAAGACCACAACAACAACAACTTCATGGCCCCCCCCCCCCCCCCCCCCTTCATTCATTTGAATTCTGAAGTGTTCTAAATTGGTTTGACCAGCAAAAGTTAAAGTCAATATAAAAGTCAAAATTTATCAGTGTTTTATCTTTATCAAAACTGACATTTTGTGTGTGGCATGAAAGTTCAATTTCTAGGGTAACCTATGTCCGATTTTAATCAGATTAATAGACAGTATAAAGTTTTGTAGTAAACATTATAGTGTAGTGCTACATATTCATGATTTTTACATATCAGTACAGAACGTGAAACTGGCAGTTCAATAGATTTTCTGGTTCTAAAATTCTACTATATTACGCAGTGTTACAACTTCTTGTTTTGCATGAATATATATATCAACTTGTACAGGGAAGAAACTCAGTAAATGCCTAATTAGGCTGGCGACTGTATTATTGTCACATTGGTAGCATCTTCTGGTTTGCTTTTGATCCATCCTGACGTATGATTGCATTTTGAACTTACTTGACGTATCATTATTTTTACAGAGTGGGTTAAGTCGGATTTGCCACTATTCAGGTACATGCGGTCAATATCTATGCGAAAATCCTCTCTCATAAGGTGAACCCCGCTCACTTACCACAGCACAGGCTTTAACAAGTGCTGTGTCAGGGATTACAATAACACCAGCAAAGGACAGGGAATTATAATCATTTTGCTCTTTTAAAATTCAGAACTAATACATTATTATGGACAATGAACAACTTTTAATTAATGAAAAGATTTTCTTAAAAATCTGTTAATTTACCCTGTTGCTGTTTTGGCAAATTGACATTCCAAGTAGTTGGAACTGCCTGCTGCAACTGTGATCTTGTCTGTGATATGGAGGACTGCTGCTGCGAAGTTGGTGGGTTGATAGGCAGCTGCTGCTGTAACATCTTTTGTTGCTCTGAAAAAGAAACATTCAATTTATGAAATTCCTTATTAAAACTTAATAATGGCCATCAGGTACAATGCCGCATTTACTATGCAGTTACATGAGTAGCTCACATCTTTGATTTATGCAAGTCATATTTCACATGACTTTGCAAAATTCCCTCTCAACAAATATTTTGACTTTGAAAATACATTTTTTTTTTAACTATCCTGCAACAGCTTTTGCAAAGAAATACCCAACTTATCTTTTGAGGTAAGACTATGAAACAGTGCCAACTGCTCTCATTCTGACACACACACACACACACACACACACACACACACACACACACACACACACACACCACACTCTCAAAGAAATGGGGTGATATTACCAAACCAAGTCTCTACTGTATAAATGTGTTAACTGACATCGGACCCCAGTACTTATAGACTGGTACTAAACTGCAAAATATTCACAGCGGATGTGTTCTATAACGAATAATCAATAATACACCCTGCCCTCACACATGGGAACTGTAATGTAACAACAGTTTTTACACATACAGTACCCATAGTTAATTTCATTGAAGCATTGTGAGAACACACAAGTTTATTAGTAATTAGAACATAATCTGAAACTTGCCCTACTGGCTACACAGCTCTGGCACCTTCAGTTATGACTTGGTACCAACACTGGCTCGATAACGCTTTATCACAGAAGTGACTTGCTGCCTCACCCCCTCTCCCTTTGCCGTTGTACGTTTTCAGCCTTGTCAGTTTTTGCTACTAACTGCGATCTGCACTGTAAACAAATCTTGCACTTTGACACCCCTGGAACATCTCTTGGCTTAGCGCCTCAAGCGGTGGCTACTAAATCAGATATGTCTGTAGAGATCTTACAGCTGGGTTGCCTTTTGGCACACCACTCAGCTTGGTGTCCCAAGTGGCTGCTTCTATCATGTGGGCCTTAAACCGGCAGTGCTTGTTACAGTTGTTATAAATTGTGCACCACTGAAAGTGGGACACTGCAATGAGTCACCGTTCCACAGTGAACATTAAAACTTCCCTACAATAATCAGTTCATAATACATCATTAATGCGTAAAAATACAGTCCAATATTTTAATGTAACATTACCCACATCCCAACATTTCTACTTCTCACACTTTCTCAGTAATAGTAATTGAGCACCTCCAAAAGGTTATTTATATAAATGGAAAAGGGGGACGAACTCTAGACATTATCTTGTTGAGGAAACAAAATTTATTAATACTGCACAGAGAAAGCAAGTTAAAAGTGTGTAAAACACAGAAACAGAAGACGGAAGCATGGAGAGTGTGTTTACAGCAGTCTGTACACAGGCAATGTCAGGCAAACAGATATTCTGCAGGCAGTCTGACAGCCAAGCAATGTCAGGCACTCAACAATGCCTCTTGTTAAGACAACAGTGAAGCAAATTTGATTGCAACATGGGTGTGTTAAACACAAAAATTTCGCATCAGTAAAAATACTAAGCTGCTGACAAGTACATTACCATACCTAGCTTTTCGACAAATCCCAACCAAGTTTTCAGTGTTGTTAATGTGCCTATTAATGACTATATCTCACCTATTTGGTCAGCTGTTACCCTTACACCTTAACTACTTTCGTCATGCTATAACTTTTCATTGCCCTATTCAAAAATTACTAAGGTGTCGTTACTTTTGTGGAACTAGAGATTTCTTTTTATTCGTAAAACATTTGGTGTCAGTTTGCGAGTTGCCACTACACAAAGAATGCACTTACTTGCTGGATCACAAATCTGGAATCTTTTTCCAATTCTTGTATTTTCCTGATAAAAGTTTTTCCAAAAAAGTTGTTGAACCAAATACTGATATGATATTGGCTACATTTCTGCTGGTTTTGTTTTGCTTTAGGGTGCAAAAACAACTGGGACCATATGCGGCCAAGTCAAAACTATAGAACACGAAGACAGAGAGGAGTTAAAAAACGACTACACATGATCAGTCCCAACTGATATAATAGAAGACAGCTAAAAGCAGGCATAGGGAAGAAGGGCTAAAAAAAGACACCAAACAGAAATGGACGTCCAAAACTAAAAATTAAATGGCCTTCACCATATTGCTTTGGCGGATAGAAAGTAAGACGCAGTCGACAGCCCACACGTCATTTACTAAAACAGCCGAAAACGGACGGCAAACCCAAACAGAAATGTAAAAAATTAAAAAATTGACATTCCATCACGAAGTGGCGAACAGTTAAAACATGAGTGCAACATGTATGAAGTGGTGGGATAGCACCACTTGGCTGAATAGGCAATGCCCAATACGCAGACAAGTTAAAATAACCTCCCTCCCTGCGGGACGGCCGAGAGTAGGTTGCACAAGCCGCTGGGAGAGGCTTAATAAGCCGGAGCTTATTCCCGTGAAGGGAGGACCATTGGTGATGCCAAAAGAACACCACCTCCTGACAGACAGCAACACGGAGATCATTGCAGGGAATATAGGTACTCACAAGCTGAGGTACGAGGACTGCAGCTTTGGGAGCAGTGTCAGCAGCCTCTTCTCCTGACAGACAGACATGACCAGGAACCCATAGAAACATTACACTGGCTCCATCAAGAGTGAGCACTTGACAGTTTTCCTGGACTCGTTGCACTAAGTGATGGGAGTTTGAGAAGAGGACACAACTGAAAAGGCTGTGTCATTGGATGTACTCTGTGACCTGATACAAGGCGAAGAGCTTGGCTGTAAATACTGAGGAGTTTGCCGAATGCTGATATTGAAAAAAACGGGTGCCAATGACGAAGGCCTCATGGTCTGTCCGAGAGCCATCAGTGTATACAAATGTACTATCGCGAAGGTCGTGAAATTGAAGGCAACAGACCGAAGCTGGAGTAGTGTCCTTAGGAAGCGAATGAAGGCCAAGGTCAACACGGGCCGCATCACGAAGCCAAGATGGTGAAGGGTTCATAACCACTGGGAAAGGTGCAGGTAGTCTGAAGTTTAGCCACCGCAGCAAGTGCCAGGAGGTAACAGAAGAAGGACGAGCCCATGCCGACGACCAAAGGAATCACTATAGGAGGCGGCATAAGATGGGTGGCCACACATGGCAGACAAATTGCATGCATACCTGCTGAGGAGGAAGTTACGGCGGTAGGGCAGGGACGGTTCAGCAGCCTCAGCATACAGACTCTCAATTGGGCTGGTGTGATAGGCGCCCATGGCCTAACGGATGCCATGGTGGTAGACAGTGTTGAGAAGGTGTAAGGGGGATGGGCATGCAGACGCATAAACAAAGCACCCATAGTCTAGTTTCAAACAGGCAAGGGACCCGTACAAACAGAGGAGGGTGGTTCAATCGGCACCCCAGGAAGTACCACTGAGGACATGTAGGACACTGAGGAACCACGTATAATGGGCTATCAGGTAAGAGACATGGGAGGACCAAGAGTTTCCTATCGAGCATGAGCCCCAGGAATTTTGTAGTTTAAATGAACTGAAGAGTAACAGGCCCAAGTGTAAAGATTGTGGGAGAAACCACTTGTGTCGCCAGAAATTCATACAGACGGTTTTGTCAGTGGAAAAGCGAATGCCATTGTCGATGCTCAAGGAGTAGAGATGATCAATGCACCACTGAAGACACCGCTCAGTAGGACAGGGCTGTGGAGAACTGCAGTAGACGGCAGAATTGTCACCAAAAAGGAGGCCAGAGATGCCCGGTGGGAGACAAGCCACGATAGGGGTAACAGCGATAGCAAAGAAGCTGACACTTAGGGCGGAACCCTGAGGCACACAGTTTCCCTGGATAAAGGTGTCCGACAAGGCAGAACCCACAGGCACCTTGAAAACTTGGTCTTACAAAAATGCCTGAAGGAAACAGGACAGGCGGCCATGGAGGCCCCATATATAAAGTGTATGGAGGATACCAGTTCTCGTCTTAGGCCTTCTCCAAATCAAACAACATGGCCACAGTCTGGAATTTCCGCAGAAAACCATTCATGACATGCGTGGACAAAGTAATGAGAGGGTCAACTACACAACGCAGTGCTCTAAATCCACACTGTGCATTCATCTGTAAATTTAAAGACTCTAGCCACCATACCAGCCGGGCATGAATCATATGTTTGTAAGGGATCCATGATCCCACGAACATAGATGCTAGTATCCGACGTCCAGGTCGATAGTAGACAGGAGTCGATTGTCAAGCACTGCAGGAGGCAGTGAGACTAGTGTTGAGTGCGCGGTAGTACTGGAGTGTGTCGAGTGAGAAGTAGTGTTGGAGAGACGGGCAAGAATGGTGGTCGCGTGAGTTGTAAACGGTAAAATTCACTGGAGTATGACAAACGAGCACGTCCCCCTGATAATTGTGGGGTTGACCCTCACTAATACCGGTTCGCGAGTGATATGAAACAGAAAGTGACAAGTGCCGAATTACGTGTTTCGCGTCAACCGCGTCGGCCAGCAACAACCATGGATTGCAGTGAGGATTGTTGTGAATGTTAACCATCAGCATTGCGTGTGACGAAGTACTGAAAATCAGCAATCAATAAAAAGAGATAACCGCAATTAGACGTGTAAGGCGAAGGTAGCAACTGCCTCAGAATTTGTGTGTTAGTAAGAAATATATATCAGTTTGCATATCGCAACCTTTGTGGTCCTTATTAATAGACAAACTTTCAATCATTCCACTATTCAGTTGCAAAACAGCCGCACTCTGTTGAAATATCCCCGAAACAACAGCAGAAAAACTGATAGCCTTTCATCCATTAAGCACACGGTCATATAATCATAATAATTAACTGTTTGGCAGCTTCGATAAATTACACAAAACCCAGTAAAGGAATTTTAAACGGGGGTGTTTCACGTTCCATCACCTTGCAAAAAACAGCTGGTAAGTGAAACGGGGTGATAGCAACAAGAAAGGTATTTGTCCTTATTGGGCTTAGGTATGGGTATGGGAATGGAAATGACAGTGGCTTCACGTCAGTGTCTGGGAAATGTTCCCTCTGCCCAGATGCGGTTGTACATGTTAAGCAGAAAGTGCTTGCCTGCAAGAGAAAATGCTGCAACATCTCAACGTGGATGGCATCTGGCCCTGGGGCGGAGGATCGGGATGAACTGAGAGCATGATCTAGCTCCCTCACAGTAAAGGTGGCATTGTAGCACTCATGATGCGAAGAGGAGAAGGGTATCGCCCAAGCCGCCTCTGCCCGTTTCCAATGGAGGAAGGCAGGGTGATAGCAGGAAGAGCTTGAAACTTCGGCAAAATAGCGGCCCAAGGTGTTGGAGATAGCAATAAGGTCCATGATGACATCAGCGACTGTCAGGCCGGAAATTGGGGAATGGATCTTGGTGCCAGAAAGCTGTTGGAGGTTGGCCCACACAACAGAGGAAGGTGTGGAACTGTTAAAAGAACTAGTGAATGAATGCCAGCTAGCTCTATTTCTATCCTGAAGAATGCGATGACACTTTGCACCTTCTGTTTATAATGAATGCAGTTTGCCAGTGCAGGGTGGCGGTTAAAAACACTGAGAGCTTGGCAACGTGCACAAATTGCATTGCGGCATGCCTCAGTCCACCTGGTACTGTGACACAACGTGGTAAAAAGGAAGTGCGAGGAATGGAACATTGTGCAGCAGTAAGGGTAACGGTGTGAGAGTCCACCTGGTCATCACAACTGGGGAAATCTTGTAAATCGAAGGTCACCAAGGAGGAGTAAAGCTGCCAGTCAGACTTAGTAAGCTGCCATTTGGGCATGCACGCAGATGGGAAAGGAGTCAGCAAACAGAGAGCACAAGGGAAATGGTTGCTCGAGTAGGTCAGGAAGAACAGACCACTGAGGACTATGGGCAAGCTGGGCAGTGCAAAAGGATAGGTCCAAATGGGAATAGGTGTAGGAAGAGTCAGAAAGGAAAGTGGGTGCTCCAGTTTTAAGGCAGAAGAGGTTAAGTTGGTTAAAAAGGTCAGCCAGGAGAGCACCTCTCCGACAGGTTCTGGGAGAACCCCTAAGGGGATGATATGCATGAAAGTCACTGAGTGGCAAAAATGGAGGAGGTGGCTGCCCAATAAGCTGAAGGAAGTCTGCTCTAGTGACATCGAATGATGTAGGTACATAGATGGTACATAGGGAAAAAGTCAGATGGGGAAGGAAAAGGTGAACTGCAACTGCTTAAATATGGGTAGTCAGAGAAATGGGTTGACTATGAAGGTCATCCCATATGAGCAGCACGACAGCTCCCCCGAGATAGAATGCCGACCTCAGGGGGAAGGTCAAAACTAATCAGTAGGTAATGTGAAAGCTCAAACAAGTCATAAGGGTGCAATTTCGTTTCCGAAAGGCAGAGTAGAAGGGAATGCTGCGATGCTAAAAGCAGCCGTAAATCCTATTTGTGGGACTGAAGGCCACTAATGTCCCAGTGGAGGACAGTCATGAGAAGGAAGAGATGTAGGGGTGTCAATTCAACAGCTGCCGAGTGAGAGCCGGTGTAGAGTTGCTACTAAAGTGCACGGAAGCAGGAGGATCCTGCTCCATGGGGTCCACAGAAGTATCAGCTTGCTTGTGCGGTCGGTCTGTGGAGTCCAACACTGAGAAACTGTTTGTGGAGTGCACCGGCGAGACGGAGGCCGGCCGGGCTACAGTGCCACATGGCGACACCATTGAACAGGATCTTCGAGTTGACAAAGGAGAAGACCATTTGCCTTTGGTGGACTACTTCGAGCCTTTCTGGTTAGAGGAAGGATCGGGTGGTGTCTGGCTCGAAGGACGGAAGAAGTCTTCATGGGAAGTCTTGATGGGAGTACTACTACTGTCCTTTCCTGCCTACTGGTTGTGACCTGGTGGGCTTCCTCCCTTGAGGCGAGAGTTTGATGGTGTGTTGCACTGCGGAACAGGGGGGATGGCTATGCTAGCTTGACACTGCAATTTCACAACCTCAGAGCTGAATTTGAGGTCACATGTTTGTGTGGCCATGTCCTTCATGGAGTGATTGGTAACAAAAACTGAACTATAGTGCCCGACGGGAGAACACAGGGTTTGTGACTAGCCAGTAATTTGCGAGCTACTGGGTAAGGCACTTTCTTTACCCGAATCTCAAACAGCCCACTAATTAAGATACATGGGACAATCCCAAGAGGAGGCGACATGGATGCCATTGCAGTTGATACAGCGGGGAAAAGGAGGCAGACAATTGCCCTCGTGTGCATCCCTACCACAGGTTACACATTTGGCTGGGTATTGGCAAGAAGTTCAGTGAGGTTGAAAGGATGACACTGATAACAGTACATCGGGTTTGGAATGTATGGCCAGATTGTGATAATTTCATAGCCTGCTTTGATCTTTGATGGCAGCCCCCGCTCTATCAAAGGTGAGGAAATGATTGCAGGTGGACACTGAAGAGGAATTACCTTTTTCATTACATCATGAACGGCAATGACACCCCGATTGGAGAGGTAAGATTGTATTTCAGCCTCAGTTCGACCATCGAGTAGCCTGCTGTTAATTACGCCACGGAAGAATTCAAAGTTCTATGGGCCTAGTCATGAACAGGGTGGCTGTGGAGAACTGAGGTGGCAAGCAGCCAATTTGGCTTGAGTATCAGGTCTCCGAAAGCAAAGTGCCATTCCATAAACGAGAGCAGGATTTCACAGGGCCAGCAATTGCATCAACACCTTTCTGAATAATAAACAGATTTACCGTGGTGAAGGACTGACAATCTTCAGTACGTGAGACCACGAAGAACCGCGGTGCTGCAGGAAGGGTCTTTGAATCATTATGTTTTTGTTTTGTAGACTGAGTGGGAAGATGATTGACTCATCAAGAGAAAATCTCCGCGATTGCCAGCATCTCCGATAGTGTGTTCCTTCCAACTGGGGGCTCCCTGCACAAGGGGGTGCACCCGCCTTAGGCGATTGTTCACACCTCAGGTCACCTCCCGAACATCTGACAGAGGGACCTATCGGCAATCTAGGAAGTTTGCAGCTCAGGCAACCACCCCTTCCTGGGCCTGGCCTGTACCAGGGAGTAAGTGCGAACCTACCTGTCGACCCTGGGCTGGGAATTATGCGTTACCCTGTCACCTGTTATGCATCAGACACGTGGGCCGGCCTTCAGGAGCACACAGGGAGGAAGAAGAAAAAGAGGAACCTCAAATGCCAAATCAGAGCAACAAGAGAAGGGAAACAAAGGAGAAGCGAGTGAAAAAAAAACGAAGGTAAGACTGTTCTTATGTCAGTGACAGATGATTCAGAACATTCCCAATAACAACCCAGACATGGTTCCCAAGGGAGGGGAAAAAGAATAGCAAGAAGATAGACATGCAGCATGGAAAGGAAAAAATGCTGCAAAGGCTGGGGCCCCAGGGTAGCCAAGCACGAACCCCTCAAAGAGTGGCGAGCCCCCTGGGGGACTACATTTCTGCGTTGCTTGGGAAACTCTTCCATGTGTACATTCTAATAAGATCTACAATTAATGCTTACATATCTGCCCTTGAGCAGAGTGCAATCTTTTATCACTTCTAATCCCAAGGTTTAATATCTGGTGCTACTGAAAATGGAGTGCTAAGTACTTTCAACATTTTCTAGGCTATGTAAGTCCTGAAACTTAGAAAAATCTGAAGTTCAACGCTGTTTTGTTGATAACCACATAATTGTAATGATAAAAAGATGTGCAAAGGTTTCCAGTATCAAGACTTTCATGAAAGCATTACTTTTATGACATTTTCATGATCATTAGATTCTGCCCTCAGAGTGTCATATTTAAGTTATTTGTTTCGTATCAGTGATACAGGCTGTGTGATATGACAGGATATTTGAATGTGGTTACTTAAGGCTTACTGCTTGTGCCTGCCCCTGCATGTGAGCTGGCCATCTAAACCAGGTTCCCTTCATGGGACTGAGAACCCACAAGAGAAATGGCTCTGAGCACTATGGGACTCAACTGCTGTGGTCATAAGTCCCCTAGAACTTAGAACTACTTAAACCTAACTAACCTAAGGACATCACACACATCCATGCCCGAGGCAGGATTCGAACCTGCGACCGTAGCGGTCGTGTGGTTCCAGACTGTAGCGCCTTTAACCGCTCGGCCACCCCGGCCGGCGAACCCACAAGAGAAAACCGCTCCCTCAGGACATGTGGGAGAACTTCTGGAAACTGTTTGTTTTCATTTTATGGAACACTAATGGGAACAATGGAGCAAATCATAGTTTATTTTAGATGTGTTTCTAACCAAGTGATCGTGGCAACAAGCAGCTGTGACAAAACAAGTGGCTTGGCTGATCTGATTGCAGCACAGAAGTCAGCAGTGCAGAGCTGGTGAGTCTGGAAGGTTGGACAGTACCACAGAATGAGTTACGAGGCCAAGGGCTAGCTGTTTTGTTGACAGTGAGGCACTGGTGAAAGCCCAAGGCTAACGTGCCAGGAGAAAAGGGTTCAATACCAAAATGTCCTGGTGACAACATACTACATTAAAAGCATTGTACATTCACTAAAATAACAAACTGTCTACAGCTGAGCCACAGGAAATGTAAGGACTTCTCTGGAATTTACTACCATATTTGTACAAAATCTTGGTTAGAAGTAGTTTCAGTTTGAATGGGTGTTTAGTATAAAGTAACAGCCACATAAGGACACTGTGACAAGTCCTGTCTGGAAAGTAAGTACCGTTTTGGAAAGAAACTTTCAGAAACTTTTTTTCAAAGCAAAATATATTTTTTACAAGAAACATTTCTTAAACTATTTTTCTACATAGTTGCCACCATTGTTCAGACCTTTGTCATACTGGGAAATCAATTCGCTACTCCTTCACGGAAAGATGCTACCAGTGAAGACGACCACTGCTGAACACCATTTGTCGTATCATTGCTGTCAAAGCACCTTCCTCCAAAAATCGTACTTCAAGTTCGAGAGGAAGTTGTCAGAAGGCGAGAGATCGGGGCTATATGGAAGCTAATCCAACCAAATTGCTGAGGAAGGTTTTGATCAACAGCAGCAGAATGGGGATGTGCATTGTCACGAAGCAACAATATGCTTTGACTGAGCATTCCTTCCCTTCTTTTTTGAATTTTATGCCAAAGTTCTCTCAGTGTTTTACAGTATTATACCACACTGATGGTTCTCACCTCTGAAGTAACTACACATGCAGAATGCAGTGTCTTCCAGACCACAGTGCATAGAATGTTTTGAATTTTTGTTGTTTGGGGGATCGTGAGTGCCTCCACTATCTACTGTTTTGATTCTACAGTGACATGACAAACCTACGATTCAGCATCGGTCATAATTCCATTTAAGAATTAATCACTCTACTGGATAAGACATGATGAATGCACTGCCAAATCACTGTTTCGTGGACACCTGGAAGCATATTCGGACTCCAACGGGAACACAATTTGTGAAAATTCATGTCATCTGTGACCATATCAGGGAAAAATTTTTTGAAATTTGTGGAAAATCATCACAAAGCATTCTTATCATTAACTGTCAGTTTTCACAAATTGACTCCTTTACTTTCTCAATCAAACCATCACTGGCAACAGAAGGTTGCCCACTCCAGGCTTCTTAATAAACACTAGTTTGTCCATCAATGAATTCTCATTCTCTCATCATTTGATCAGTCATTACATATTTACCATTTATCTCTACAAGTTGATGAATTTCAGCTGGCATAACACTGTGATCAAAAACCGTATTACAGAATGCACTTCACTTCAGTGGGCTCAGAGACTGTCTTAAACAATTTTAACAATCGCAAACAAATGTAAACACAACACAAACCAGCTGTAATGGCATCAGTGAAGGACGACGAACCAGTGTGTCGAGTGCGAATGTGTGGAACTGTGATACTAGTGCTGGGATGACGACAGACCAAAATGGTACTTACTTTTTGGGAACATATCATAACATGTAGGACATCAATAAGTATCTCATGACTTTGGCTACTTTATGAGCACTTTGTCAAAAGATATGCAAGAAAATAAATTATTAAACAAAATTATTTATAATACTCAATTCAGTTGCAGTAACGGATTCTGAATATGCAGACTATCATTTAGTTTCGGCATGTTAACATTGCAGTAGGGAATACGAGGTGATAATTTACATCTATATAATTCAAGTTTGTAAGAATTAAATGTTGTTCAATTCAAAGTACTGCAATGGCAATTAATACACCAACATGCATTTGACAAGTTTCTATGACACTCTGAACAAATGCAAAATAATGAATTAAAAGAGTAAAACATAGATATTTAGATACTGATAAGATTTATATCCACATATATTTAGGGGTATATTTATTGAATATGTAATATGTATACAAAACAATATAAGGTAAATAATTTTCAATAAAATGGCCAACGAAAAGTAGCAGGTCTCGATTGCATTAGTTGGGTCACTGTTCTTGGCAGAGTAAAAGTCTCATCAGTGTCATCCATATGGGTGAGCCTGCCAAGACTGGGCACACAAGTGATAAGTTGCTTAGGATGTTGCGTTGTCGACTTTTTTTTAGCCACATTATAGCTGACTCCATAGGAATTGCAGCATTACGCGAATGAGTAGTACAACTGATAGTGGTGGGAGTTTATTTGATCTTTAGTGGAACTTTTGAAAACACTGCAATTTACTGGAACCATTATATGTGGTGGTACTACTACTACTACTACTACTACTACTACGATTAGTTGGTGTTCAGCACTGTTTGTTAGTTGCTAGATTAGATTAGATTAATACTAGTTCCATGGATCATGAATACGATATTTCGTAATGATGTGGAACGAGTCGAATTTTCTAATACATGACATAATTAGGTTAATTTAACAACATACTTAAGTTAATATAACAACTTTATTTTTTTGTGTTTTTTGTTTTTCTTTATTTTTTATTTTTATTTTTTTATTTTTTAAATATTTTTTTTCTTAATTTATATCTAAAAATTCCTCTATGGAGTAGAAGGAGTTGTCATTCAGAAATTCTTTTAATTTCTTCTTAAATACTTGTTGGTTATCTGTCAGACTTTTGATACTAATTGGTAAGTGACCAAAGACTTTAGTGCCAGTATAATTCACCCCTTTCTGTGCCAAAGTTAGATTTAATCTTGAATAGTGAAGATCATCCTTTCTCCTAGTATTGTAGTTATGCACACTGCTATTACTTTTGAATTGGGTTTGGTTGTTAATAACAAATTTCATAAGAGAGTATATATACTGAGAAGCTACTGTGAATATCCCTAGATCCTTAAATAAATGTCTGCAGGATGATCTTGTGTGAACTCCAGCTATTATTCTGATTACACACTTTTGTGCAATAAATACTTTATTCCTCAGTAATGAATTACCCCAAAATATGATGCCATATGAAAGCAATGAGTGAAAATAGGCGTAGTAAGCTAATTTACTAAGATGTTTATCACCAAAATTTGCAATGACCCTTATTGCATAAGTAGCTGAACTCAAACGTTTCAGCAGATCATCAATGTGTTTCTTCCAATTTAATCTCTCATCAATGGACACACCTAAAAATTTGGAATATTCTACCTTAGCTATATGCTTCTGATTAAGGTCTATATTTATTAATGGCGTCATACCATTCCCTGTACGGAACTGCATGTACTGTGTCTTATCAAAATTCAGTGAGTCCGTTTACAAGGAACCACTTAGTAATTTTCTGAAAGACAGTATTGACAATTTCATCAGTTAATTCTTGTTTGTCAGGTGTGATTACTATACTTGTATCATCAGCAAAGAGAACTAACTTTGCCTCTTCATGAATATAGAATGGCAAGTCATTAATATATAATAAGAACAACAAAGGACCCAAGACTGACCCTTGTGGAACCCCATTCTTGATAGTTCCCCAGTTTGAGGAATGTGCTGATCTTTGCTTGTTACGAGAACTACTTATTTCAACTTTCTGCACTCTTCCAGTTAGGTACGAATTAAACCATTTGTGCACTGTCCCACTCATGCCACAATACTTGTCTAGCAGAATTTCATGATTTACACAATCAAAAGCCTTTGAGAGATCACAAAAAATCCCAATGGGTGGTGTTTGGTTATTCAGATCATTCAAAATTTGACTGGTGAAAGCATATATGGCATTTTCTGTGGAAAAACCTTTCTGGAAACCAAACTGACATTTTGTTAGTACTTCATTTTTACAGATATGTGAAGCTACTCTTGAATACATTACTTTCTCAAAAATTTTGGATAAAGCTGTTAGAAGGGAGATTGGACGGTAATTGTTGACATCAGATCTATCCCCCTTTTTATGCAGAGGTATAACAATAGCGTATTTCAGTCTATGAGGGAAAATGCCCTGTTCCAGAGAGCTATTACACAGGTGGCTGAGAATCTTACTTATCTGTTGAGAACAAGCTTTTAGTATTTTGCTGGAAATGCCATCAATTCCATGTGAGTTTTTGCTTTTAAGCAAGTTTATTATTTTCCTAATTTCAGAGGGAGAAGTGGGTGAGATTTCAATTGTATCAAATTGCATAGGTATGGCCTCTTCCATTAACAGCCTAGCATCTTCTAATGAACACCTGGATCCTACTATATCCACAACATTTAGAAAATGATTATTAAAAATATTTTCAACTTCTGACTTTTTGTTCGTAAAGTTTTCATTCAATTTGATGGTAATACTGTCTTCCTCTGCTCTTGGTTGACCTGTTTCTCTTAATAATATTCCAAATTGTTTTAATTTTATTATCAGAGTTGCTGATTTCAGACATGATACACATACTCCTGGATTTTTTAATAACTTTTCTTAATATAACACAGTAGTTTTTATAATTTTTGATAGTTTCTGGGTCACTACTCTTTCTTGCTGTCAGATACATTTCCCTTTTCCGGTTACAAGATATTTTTATACCCTTAGTAAGCCATGGTTTGTTACAAGGTTTCTTACGAGTATATTTAACTATTTTCTTGGGGAAGCAGTTTTCAAATGCATTTACAAAAATGTCATGAAATAAATTATATTTTAAATTGGCATCAGGTTCACGGTACACCTCATCCCAGTCTAACTGCTGTAGGCTTTCCCTGAAATTTGCAATTGTTAAATCGTTGACTGAACGTACTACTTTGGAGGACTGTTTAGTATTGCTGAATGGAGCTATGTCATATATTGTAACTAGCTGTGCACCATGATCAGAAAGACCATTCTCAACAGGCTGAGCATTTATCTGGTTAAACTTATCTTGGTCTATAAAGAAGTTATCTATCAGTGAGCTGCTATCCTTTACCACCCGAGTAGGAAAATCAATAACGGGTGTCAAATTGAAAGAACCGAGTAATACTTCAAGGTCATTTTTCCTATTACCCTCTTTCAGAGAATCTACATTGAAGTCCCCACAAATAATAATTTGCTTCCCCCTGTCTGACAGATAGCACAACAAGGAGTCCAAATTTTTCAGAAATAGATGAAAATTTCCTGATGAGGACCTATATACAGTTACAATTATAAATGTGCCTTTATTTAATTTAAGCTCACAGGCACATGCTTCTATATGTTTCTCTACACAAAACTTTCTTGTTTCTATACTTTTTGCACAATTATAACTTTTGACATATATGGCAACTCCTCCTTTCTCCATATTTTCTCTCATTACATGTGCAGAGAGCTTATATCCACTTACATTTACCTTATCCATATCAGTAACAATGTGATGCTCAGACAGGCATAGTATATCTATTTCATTCTCAGCTTCTAAATCTTCTAAACAAACCAGAAGCTCATCTACTTTATTCTTTAAACTCCCAATATTTTGATGAAATATACTGACATTATTTTTAATTATACTTTTATGAGAACCTTTCCTTATTCTAACATTTGCAGTACTCTCCTGTCTGAGTTTCTCATTGTGCTTAGGCCTAGTTCCTATACCAGTGGTCACATGGTGTTCAGAGAGGCAGATTATGTCAACTGGGTTGGGTGACTAATTCATCAATGCAATTACCTAGGACTGAGATACAACTTGGTGGAGATAAAATTTCTGGTGATTGGTGAAAATTTATAATTGATAGCTGTGATTGGTGATCAAATGTGCTAGAATTGTGCTGTTTAATTTCTTTCCTAAACTGAAGATTTGTTTCAATCCTGACCTCTCGTAGAACTTGACATCTTTCTGTCTTACCTATCCTAAAAAAGGTGCTGCTCCAACACCTGTAACCACTGGTATTTTACCATTCATGGCAGTGCCTCCCCCCCTTAAATTTCCTGCTATTACCCCAGCCAGTTTCCCCTTCCCTTTCCTGTTGAGATGTAGGCCGTGCCTGGTATAGTCCCACCTACTGAGATAATCAACAGGAACCACACCAATATGAGCCCCCGCACCCGACCCAAGCAGCTGTTCCAACTCCAAATTAACTCTCCCAACAGAAGAGTTCAAATGAGGCCGGTCATGGCGTCTCAGGACAGATACAAATTCAACATTGGTGTGTCTCGATGCCAACGCAATCTTTACCAGGTCACACACTAAACTGTACCCAGGATCTCTGTCGATGCTGTTCCCTGGCCCTCCCACAATAACCACGGTGTCTTCCCTGGTAAATCCTGTACAGAGTGAACCTAAATCCTCTGTCACCTGATCCAGACTAGCACTTAGTTTGAAAAAATTTGTGACCTGGTATTTTGGTCCTAATTCCTCCTGCAGAAGTTGGCCTACACCTCTGGCATGAGAACTGCCTAACAACAAAACTTTCTTCCTTTTCAATGACTTTCCTACATTCTTTTTCAATTTCCTATTGAAAGTTTGTTGTGTCCTGTCTACACCTACCTCTGCTTGAGGCTCATCAGTTTCTAACTGAAGCAACAGGTCAAACTTATTTTTGACATTCACCACAAAACTGTCAGACTTAGTTCTAGGCCTGTTCCTTCTGCTACCTGTTGCCACTTCCCACCTCTCTTTGCCCTTCTCCCTCCTTAACCTGTACAGATCTTCCCTAGCCTGATCTAGCTCAGCCTAAAGGGCAGCAATTTTCCCCTCCTGTTCCACTATCTTCCTATCTCTGCTGCAAATCCTACATAACCACTGATGAGCCTGATCCACTTTCCCAACACCCACGCCACTGCAGTCCCCCCAGTGAAAAAAACTACTACATCCATCACACCAAACCCCGGAACTAACTCTGCACACCTTGCTTTGTTGATCATATCATTTAAATAATTGCTGCAAATCTATTTACAATTGTTTGGCTATCTTTCCGTACATGTTTCTGATTCTTTCTTCAATTAAATTGGAAAGCTTTTAATTAAAACCAATGCATTAGGCTACATCTTTAGCCTTTCAGATCCAGTACCTCATTTGATTTTGTTAATTACTCTGATTTTAATATATTTTAAACACTATGCTTAATTCAATGGAAAATTCACTGACTACTGTGCTAAGAGATAGCAATGCTTAATTGTTATTTGGGCTAAAAAGCAGCAGTACACAACCCACCCTTAGATATAATTTAGCCACAATTATTGCAGGTTGTGTGTTCACCCAATCATCGCATACAGCTATCAAAAGGATATCATAGAGCATGCAACTGGTTTGCTTGTCCATATAATAGCACAGTGAGCTTACAAGGTGTGTCAACCGTAGTGTAATAGATATGTGGAAGGTATGTTTACACCATAGATTGAATTTAATTAAACAATACACTTATTTTAAACAAACACTACTTTACTGGGGGAGAGAGAGAGAGAGAGAGAGAGAGAGAGAGAGAGAGAGAGAGAGAGTTAAAGCTACAAGTTTTTCTGTACCTGCAGATTTTGCTTCACTTCTGTTGCTTGTTGCACTGTTTTCAGGATCCTTTTCAGCTGTCATCTTCCTCAGCACAGAAGTTGGTGTAAAGGCAAGAGGTGTGGGGGATATAAGTTTTGGAGGTGCAGAATCTCCAGTCTTAACTGAATTTCCTCCTGCATTTGACAATGATGACACATTGGGAGAGAGTGACCTAAAGAAAAACATGAACACACAATTAACAGAGGTGAGTCAATACACTCACATCAAAAAAGTTTTTCATCACCTCGGTTCCCAGAACTCTAGAAGATAGACATTGACAGTGGATATTGTATCACAGACAGAGTCCCTTTGACTATTCAGAGAGGTCACTAAACATGCCCAAAGATGTAAACAACCATGCATGAGCAGTGCCTATTAGATGAAAGGAGTCAGACATACGATAAGTTCCAGTCATTCCACCAGGAAGGAGGTACACAACTTGTGTTGTCTGTAGTTCAACCATGCCTAGATGGTCAATACCACAATTCGATCTTGTCTGCATTGTTACTTTGTGCTAGGAAGGCCTCTGAACAAGGGAAGGGTCCAGGTGTCTCAGAGTGAACCAAAGCAATGTTGTTCGGACATGGAGGAGATACAGAGAGAACTGTTGATGACATGCCTCACTCAGACCGCCCAAGGGCTACTACTGCACTGGACGACTGCTACCTACCGATTATAGCTTGGAGGAACCCTGACAGCAACACTACAATGTTGAATAATGCTTTTCATGCAGCCACAGGATGTTGTGTTACGACTCAAACTGTGTGCAATAGCTGCATGATGCACAACGTCACTCCCGACATCAATGGTGAGGTCCATCTTTGCAACCACGGCACCATGCAGTGCAGTACAGATGGGCCCAACAACATGCGGAATGGACCACTCAGAATTGGCATCACGTTCTCTTTGTAGATGAGTGACAATTGTCTGATTGAAGGCATATGCGACAGACGTGTTTGGAGGCAACCTGGTCAGGCTGAACGCCTTTGACACACTGTCCGAGTGCAACAAGGTTGACGTTCCCTGCTGTTTTGCCACTGGTGGTCATGGAAGGTGCCGTAACAGCTGTACGATATGTGAATGCCATCCTCCGCCCGATAGTGCAACCATATTGACAGCATATTGCCAAGGCCCTCGTCTTCATGGACGACAATTCACACCCCCATCATGCACATCTTGCGAAAGACTTCCGTCAGGATAACATCGCTCGACTAGAGTGGCCAGCATGTTCTCCAGACATGAACCCTATCGAATGTGCCTGTTTATGGATGACGTGACTCACCAATCACTGAGGGGTCTACGCCAAATCGCCATTGAGGAATGGGACAATCTGGACCAACGGTGCCTTTATGAACTTGTGGATAGTATGCCATGACGAATACCGGCATGCATCAATGCAAGAGGACATACTGCTTGGTATTACAGGTACCGGTGTGTACAGCAATCTGGGCCACCACCTCTGAAGGTCTAACTGTATTGTGGTATAGCATGCAATGTGTGTTTTCATAAGCAATAAAAAGGGCAGAAAGGATGTTTATGTGTATCTCTATTCCAATTTTCTGTACATATTCCAGAACTCTCAGAACCGAGGTGATGCAAAACTTTTTTTGATGTGTGTACTTCTGAGAGATGTGTACCACCAGTGTTGGCTAAACAAAGGGAGTAAATCCAAAGAGCACAAACCATTTCTTACTAATTTTCAGGAACTCTTCGACAATAACACTGGAAATAACAGTTATTAAAATGTCCCACTAATTCCTGACCCAATTTGTGAAGGTGCAGTAACTTTATCCAACATATTTGATATTTAAATACTTGACCAAAGACAAAACATGGTGAAATCACTCTCTTGATTATTATCACACATTTCTCATCCATTGATGCCCCTCTATACTTCTCCATTTTTACAAACAACTATATGCATCAATTCTGTTCCTATGTGAATTCACAAGTGATGTACCAACCTTCCAACCACCTTGCTCTTTGAGATTATGCATCATTCATTTACTCAGCAACATGTTCCACAACAATTTGATGTTCAGTGCAGTTAAGTCTTTTCCAATTCGTCTTTTTACCCTAATCCTTTTTCTTGTTTTTATGTCTCCCCTACTTATTCCTGACATACATCTCAACAACTTGTTGAGAAATCTTGAGTTTTTTGGTGTTTAACACATTAAAATAATGCCTCAAAGCTATAGTTAAGAACTTTTAATATAGTGAATGCAAACTTTCCATTTCATTTCATACCTCACCTCAGAAGTGTAGTTCCCAAAACTATAAGCACTTCAGGTCATTTTTTACTCACCTGAGTATTTCTTTTGCTGTCCATCTAACCACTTTTTTCAACATTCAAATATAAAAACTAACTGAACTTCATTCTTTTCAATTTACTGATTACACAATTTTTGTGGAGGGTATAACCAATTTTGAGGTCATCTTTGAAGTCTGCAGGATTAAGCCGTTCTATTTGATGTTAAATTTCATAGAAGTAAGAAGTACAACACAATGCTATTTGCACAACTAAAGTGGTTCAGTTATGTTATATTATTAAGTATTCTTTTATGGATCCAATAACTTAGGAACACACACACACACACACACACACACACACACACACACACACCATCTCTGACAAGGCAAGTTTAAGAAAATAAGTACGATAATCAAGTTTTTGTAAGACCTGACATCAGGCAAAGGAGATACAGCAATCAGTATTATTAATTACAAATTTAAATAGTCTTGATTGAAATGAAGATATATAATCAATTTGTTCATTACTGGTTTGGTTGGTTAACAACCAATCTTCAAATCGTGCAGGATGAAGAATCAGTATCTACATACAGTGCTGGCCACACCACCATTTTTACTAAGTTTAAGCATGATGAGTGGCAAATGATGGCGGTGTTGGCACCATTACATGTACATATTGATTCTTTACTAAGATTGATCTTAAGTTGGTTGTTAATCGACAAACGAATAATGAGCAGGTTCTGATTTTACATGTTTTACTGCTATCAAGACTTAAAAAATTCAGCAAGTCCTAACTTTTTCTTTACGTCTCTTCTCAATGCTTCCTCTAAACACTACAAGGCAGCATTCCCAAGAAGAATTTACTTGCAAGAAGACAATATCCAAAATAGAACATCTAAAAATACCTAGTATAAACTGAAGTTTATCATACCCTGCATTGCGTCGGTGTAACACGGCCTCAGCAACACAGCAAAGACAGTCCAAAAATTGACTACTTACACTGTTACAACTCTTGTTGCTTGTTGTTGTTGTTGTTGTTGTTTTCAATTGGAAGGTTGGTTGATGCAGCTTTCCATTCCACAATCTGCTGTGCAAGAGTATCCTCAAATAGCTACAGTGACCTAAACACATCTGCACCTGTTTACTTTATTCATTCCTAGGTACACCCCCCCACCCTCCCCCCAACTTCTCTCTCTTACCAAACGGCTATTCCTTGATGCCTCACAGCATGTACTATAATCTATCCTTTCTTTTAGTCCAGTTGTGCAAGAATTTTATTTTTTCATCAGTTTCATTCAACACAATCTCCTAATTTATTATTCAATACATTAAACTAATCTTTACTATTTTTCTATAGCACCGCATTTCAAGAGCTTCTGTTCTCTTGTTATATAAACTGATTATGAATCACATTTCACTTCCATATACAGCTACTCCAGACAAGTATCTTCAGAAAAGACTTCCTAACCCTTAAATTTCTATTAAATGTTACATTCTTTTTCAGAAACTTTTCTTGCCATCAGCAGTCTTCATTTCATATCTTGTCTACTTCAACAATCAATTATGTTGCTACTGAAATAGCTAAATTCATCTACATCTTAATGCCATTTGCTAGCCCAATTCCAACAGCATCACCCAATTTAGTTTGACCACATTGTATTACCCTTATTTTACTTTTGCTGATGTTCATAATATCTCTTTTAACACATTTTTTCCATTCAACTACTCTTCCAAGTTCTTAGTAGATGGGCAGCATTGCAGTGTCATTGACAAACCTTAGAAGTTTTTATTTTTTTCTCTGAACTGCTATCTCTTTCAAAATTCTCCGTTTTCTCACACAGTATGCTCAATGTATTAACTGGGTAATATTGAAGCTAGGCTGCAGCCGGTCACTCCGTTCTGAACTATGGCTTCACATTCATGTCCTTCAACTTTTAACTGCCACCCAGTTTCTGTACAAGTTTGAAATAGCATTTTGCTACTTTTATTTTATCCCTGGTATCTGCAGAATTTCAACAAGTGTGTTCCAGTCAAAAGCTTTCTCTAAATGTTCAAATGCCACATATGTTGGTTTACTTACTTTAACGTACCTTCTACTATAAGTCTTAGGCTCGGCAGAGCCTCATCTATTCCCACATTTTTCTAGAATCCAAACTGAACTTCACCAAGAAGATGATCAACGAAGAGCTTCAAGCTGTCCTTCCATTATTCTATACATGATGTGTGTAAGTATTTTACAACAAGCCATTAAACTGGTGGTTCAATAATATTCACAACAATTAGTACCAGAATTAATATAATATCTTCTCCTTTAAGTCGCACCTGTCTCATATCTTGCACATGAGCTTATCGTTGGGTCTCCAGGATTTCAGTAATTCGGAGGGAACATCATGTACTCCATCAAATTATTCTCATATAAGAATGAAAATAATCAGTTATTGATAATATAAATGGATAGATTAAAAATCTACCCACCAAGTGGCAGCAGGGGAAACACACACACACACACACACACACACACACACACACACACACACACACACACGGATTTAACTTTTACAAGTTTTCAGAGCCAGTGGCTCCTACTAGCAGAAGAACTGAAGGGGATGGAAGGAGGGATGAAGGAAAAGGACTGGAGAGGTTTAGGGAAAGGGTACAATTTAGGGAAGTCACCGAGAACCCCAGGTCAGAGGAGCCTTACCACACGGGATCAGAAGCAAAGACTTTGACAGATGGGTCTTCCTTTGATAGTGTGTGTGTGTTGTCAGTTACAGGGATGGAATAAGTGGCAGTAGGAGTGTGCATAGGCCAAGTCTTGTAGTGGGGACTGTCATAGTGGTGGGAGCCATAGTGCAGGGAGACGGGTGCAGGAGCAGCGAAGGGTCTGACAAGGATACTGTGGGGAGTGGGAGGGCGACAAAGAGCTATTCTAAGTGCGGTGGGCAAAATCTCATACTGAATGTATCTCATTTCAGGGCATGATTTTAGGAAGTCATGGCCTTGTCAAAGTAGCCGATTGGTACATTCAAGACCAGGATAATACTGGGTGACAAGTGGTGCGCTCCGAAGTAGTTTTTTGAGGGATCAGCAGTACCAGGATTGGTTGTGATGGCCCGGGAAATCTGCTTTTGAACTAGGCTTTTGGGATAAGTAAGTCCAGTGAAGGCTGAAGTGAGAGTGCATTGCTGTAAAGAGTATGCATCTGAAAAAATACATTTGCCTCTAATGCCAAGGCTGTATGGGAGGGTAAGTTTGACATGGAAAGGATGACAACTGTCAAAATTTAAGTACTGTTTGTTAGTAGGTTTGATGTGGACTGAAGTGTGTAGCTTGCCTTCGGTGAGGAAAGTGGCATTGGATTCAGAAATGGACCATGCGAAATTTAATTGGGAGAGTCTTTCCTTCTCATACCATCCATTAAGTCTCCCCTAGACAGGGTTCTGGGTAACTTTTCTGAACTGTACCCCTTTCCTTAAACCTCTACAGTCCTTTTCCTTCACCCCTCTTCTACCCCCTTCAACTCTTCTACCAGAAGGAGTCACTGGTTCCAAAAGTTTGTAAAAGTTAAATCCTTTTGTCTGCGCGTGCGCTTTTGTTTTCCCTTGCCACTGCTGCTTGGTGAGTGGACTTTAAATTGTTCTCACAGTTTCCTATCTCTTATTTTCATATACTTCCTCTTCCCATTGCATAGCCCTTCAATATGTATCTTCCACCTTCTTCTACTTCTGTACCTACATCCTCCACAAGCCACTGTATAGCGCATGGTGGAGGGTACCATGTACTACTGTTAGTAAATTCCTTTCCTCAAAATTAAAACTGTAAGGCCATCAGAAGTAAAATGTGCAAAATAAAGAAAATGTTACGTTTCACTTGACCAACACAATCACCTCCAGAATTGTGGAAATACAATGTGTTACATCACCATATAATAAGATAAATTAACACATTCAACTTACAACATGATACATTACATGGCCAAGGGCCACTAATTACAAGTATCAGCTTTGTGTACCACTGCCATCATACATAACTGAGTAAGTCGGTTGTGTCTCTCCTCTTCATCCTGTGCGGTAAGTCTCCCCTGATCCACAGTTCTGGGTGACTTTCCAGAGATATACCACTTTTCCTAGACCTCTCCAGTCTCCCCCCCCCCCCCCCCCCCCATCTTTCTGCCTGAAGGAGCCAATGGCTTTGAAAGCTTGACCAATTACAACCTTCTTTTATGTGTGTGCTCTGCTGCCACTTGCTAAGTAGACTTTTTATCTATTCAATTAAATTATTTTGTGAAAAATTTACTGTCTGATTTACTCCATTTCATGTTTGATGATGGTGTTACTTGTAACAAGTTGCCTTCAGCCACATAAGCCTCTCTACGAGCCCTAATTTCTCTCTTATCTACATGATCCTTCTGCAAACTATGCAGTGGTGGCAGTAGAATCACTCTGCAGTCGGCCTCAAAATACTGGTACTCTGAATTTCTGCACCTTTCAGTTTTCGCTTATTGAGGTAATAGTGGCTTACTAGCTGACCTCTTGATAATCATACAGCTCTTTCTCTTTTCTCCAAAGTTGTGTGTAATTTTCATATAGGCAGTATCTATCCTTCCCCTCATCACTAATGTTTGTACAGCCTTGCTTTTGTCATCTAGCCATTCCTGCTTAGCCATTTTGCATTTTCTGTCTTGTTTTAGACTATGCCCTTTGGTCTGCTTCAGTTGCTGCGTTATTATATTTCCTCCTTTTCTCAAATTTATTTTCTCCTGTGTTATCCAAGGACTTAACTAGGCCTTGGCTTTTAAGTACATGAGTATCAGATGCCTTCTTAATTTAATCTCTCAAAGCCACCCATTCATTTTCTATTTTATTCATCTCACCTGCTTCAGTCTAACATTGCTTAACACTGCCTCTGAAATTCAGAATGACCTCTGGTTCTTTCAATTTATGAAAGTCCATTCTTCTAAACTTTCTATCTTCCTGTAACTTCTTCCGTTTGAATGTGCAGTTCATAAACTGTTCTGAGTCCTCACCTACCCCTGGAAATGTTGTGTTAAAATCTGGATTTGAAACTCATCTCACCATTAAGTAATTTTTTCAGAACTGTTCCACATATACTATGTTCTTTCATGATTTTTAAACCAATTATTAACCAAGTTTAAATTATGCTCTGTGCAAAATTGTACTCTATGGTTTTCCCTTACAGTCCTTTCTGTCTTCTCTTCCTTTTCCTACTATGAAAGTCCAGTCACCCACCAGACTTCTGCATCTCTTAACTATCTGAATAATTGTGTTCATCTAATTGTACATTCTTTCAACTTCATTATCAGCAAAGCTAGTCAGCATACGAAGTTTTACAAATTTGATCGGAGTTGGTTCTGTGTATCTTTGCTATGATAATGCTTTCACTAAGCTGTTCATAGAAATTTACAAATTATATTTTTAAAATTATGAGAAAATTGTTGGCCATTACTTACCTTCAGGATACTGAATTGTTAGTACTGCAAATAGTTTTTATGCTCTTAAGCTGGGATAGAATTCTTTTTGTATTTATATATTAATATTAAGAATTTCACCTCCTCAAGGTAAGCATTCCCAAGAAGTCCACCCATAATTGTAGTTTCGTCTTGCAAATTTTTCCTTTTTAAAGTTCTGAAGTGCACAATATCACTACTTTTTTTCAAGCTAATAGCACAGCTGCACTGTTGTACTTACTGTTGCATTTCTTGCCTCTTTCTGTAATTTTCACGCTGTTCTTCCAACTTCTTCTTTATCAAGGCTGATTGCATTATGTTCTGTGTGTGAAGCTGCAATTCCCGTGGAGAAGGAACACGTGGCACCACTACAACAAGGAATTATTTGCATAAATTATGACAAAAGGAATGTCAATGCACAAAAGTGTTCTTTATATGAGGTCTTTTCAAAAAATTCCAAAATATTTGTAACTTTGTGTTGGCCTCTCATTGGAATCCGTGCACGTGACTGTGTTTAATGTGTAACTGCTGGAAGTTTCATTGTTGTATGTCTGTTGATTATTGTTCAGTGTTGTATTGAGCAGAAAGTTGTGTTGTATAGTTTGCTCCCCCAACTCTGCCATCTCAACATCTGCAATGCGCCTGCATTAAATTTTGCATGAAACTTAAGAAAACCTTTACAGAGACACAGCAAATGATGCAGGAAGTCTTCTAAGCTGTAGTCAGTGTTACAAATGGTTCACATGGTTTAAAAATGGCCGGACAGACCTTAAAGAGTTAAAAGATGACCTTCGTTCAGGACACCCTCCGACATCTACCAAAAACGCTCATGGTCAGGAGCGATAATGAAATGGTGCTTGCCGATCTGAGACTGACTCTCTCCAAGAGATTGCAGAAGAATGTAACATTTCTGTTAGATCATGTAATGAAACCCTGACACAGCATATAGGAATGCGTCATGTTTCCACCAAGTTTGTCCCAGGGCTCAGAAGTCTTGACCAGAAACATCTTCGCCTCACAATTTGTAAAGAGCTTTTGGATCGAGCAAATGTGAACGAGATGCTCCTTAAGAGACTAGCTGGTGATGAGACATGGGTCTACGGTTATGCTGTTGAGACCAAGGTTCAATCTTCACAAAGATTCGGGAAAAGTTCTCCAAGACAAAAAAAAGCTCTTCAGGTCAGATCAAATGTCAAAGCCATGCTGATAGTTTTCTTTGATTTTGAAGGATAAGTTTATTATGAATTCGTGCCATAGGGACAAACTGTTGATCGACAGAACTAACGGGACATGTTATGATGCCTGCGTGAAAATGTGAGAAGGAAATGTGTCCAAACAATTTATGACTCTTGCATCATCATACCTGCCAAGTTTAATAAATAAATAAATAAAGATCCAACTACTTTCGACACATCCAGCTTGATGAAAATACAATACTTGGGTTACAAAATACAATACTTCAGGCTTTAAACATGATACTTCATCAGACTATTATGTACGTAAATGTGATTTCATTGATCTGTAGATGAACATAAAAATCAAAATGATATCCATGTTGAACAGCAGCAGTCTTGGTGAATATTGGTTAGGAGCATACATAATAGGACTTCCTCGATAAATTAAGCAGATACGCAACAACTGAAAAAGGCTTTACACAATAAAACTTGTTCAATGTAACAAAGGCAAGAAATAATATAATACACACTGAAAAACATGCTATTTCAACATCAAAGCCAAAGTTGTGATCTCTTTAGTTTCCTGCAAACAGTCTTGAGAATGTTTTGCCATAAAAGGGACCAGAAGCCCTGATCTTTATAAAAGAAATTAGTCCAAAGAATCATTGTCCAATGATGGATGATCTGAACTCTCTTCTATTTTTCTTTGCAAGGCTCAAAACGTTCACATTCTGCACTGCTATCGGGTATGGTGAGAAATAGAAGAGTACTCTAGAAATTCTATTATATTTAAGAAGTCCATTGGCACCAAGAATTCTTTATACTTGCATCCAACTGCAATTACTTGCAGCATCTTTATTTGCAGCTAAAGTGTCATCTGCCTGTAGAGCTGTAAACTGCCTCTGAAGATCATTCACCACCTCATCTGTAGTTTCATTTTCTTCCTGGCATACCATGAGGAAACTTTCCAAAGGAAAAACTAATGGAAGAAAACAGTACATCTTCAATTTTGTCAAACCTTGCAATTTGAGCATGCTCCAACATGTCATTCTTGAGTGGAAACTTGATGATTTAGTCATACACAGCACAAAAGTAGTTTCTCACTGATGAAAAGAAAAAGGATTTATCTGTATCCTGGAGATCATTCACTATGTTCAAAAACCAAATGCCAATAACTAACTCATTGTCACTTCTTTGATTTTCAATCAAGCTGTACTCTACTTGAAACAGTGAGGAGTTTTTGACAATTTTAGGTGTAATGAACTTTGTTCAAAACTGCTTTAGGAACTCCAGTGTAAGTTCTAATATTAAAGTGAACTTGTGGGGAATAAGTCTGAAGGGCAACACCGAATTTGTCAAACACACTAATAGTCACATGAAGGAAAGTTCAAAAGGCTTTGTTCAAATTTCCTGACACTTGAACATAAACATTTTTCCCTCACATGTTGTAGCTTAACTCTTACCTTTTAGGATGGGTTTGTCACATTTGGAAGAATATGCTATTCTTTTAGCAGTATATGTAGTAGCAGAATGAAGAATTCTCTTCTGATACTCTTTGGATCCACCATGTTCAACTCTAGGTACTCTGAAAGATGTCAAGCATACGGAAATGTTTTGGGTACATAATATTACTTCCTCTAAGAAGAAAGAGAAGCAGATTGAATGAATATGGATCTCACCCACTTTAAGTTGTAATCTTCCACCACCTTTTTGAACTGCTAGATTCATCAGGTGTCAAGTGCAACCTATGATGGCAATACCTGGTTAACTTCCTTCAGAAGTGCTGAAACCCCATTTTTGTGCCCTATCATAACAGGGGCATTATTTGAGCAGAAAGCCACACAGTTTTCAGTTATGTTATGGGAATTCAGCTGTGATAACATCAGGTTACATGTATTTCGCCCTGCTGTGCCCCCATCTTAAGCTGGTATGGACAGCACAGTGCTGACTACTCTTTCCCACAAAATATCATAGGCCCTTAACTTCAGATGATGCATTTTTTGCGGTTTTATTTACAATGCACATCATTTTTGTGTGACCATAGTTATGTTTCTTTGCAACTTCTGATGTGGAACCATCATCTTAAAGAACCAGCATGACCAGCCACACTTAAGGGTACATTATGATCTTCCTTTCATGTAAAGTAACTTATGTGTTTACCGCACATGATTACTTAAATCTTTTCTTCCACCATGTGGACCATTAGTATCACGCCCACACATAGTGCAAAAGGCAAATTTTTCTCCCTTTTTTGATTTTAGTGTACACAGAAAATCAACAGATTATGGTTCTTTAAATGCCTAGAAGTACTGTTTCTTGTTGAATTTATTCATGAATCCTACAACAGGAATATAGAGTATGAGAATGTCCGAGGAATGTTTTGATATGTACTTAAACATCAAAAGAAACCTTTATCATTGAATGTCACATAAAATAACAACAAACAAGGCAGTCAAACACTTCATTGAACATGTCAAAGCACACTCAGCCTTAAACTGTTAAACGAACATGACACCAACCCTTTGAATGAAGAACATGCACATGGTAGGAGGAGGAGGAGGAGGAGGAGGAGGAGGAGGAGGAAGGAAAGAGTGGAAAAATGTAATTAGTCCTCATATGGTCAAAGAATACGAGTTAAATCACAACAAGCGAATGGAGCAGAACAAAGGATTTGCAGAGCAGAACCTGTGGACGTGTATGACTCACATGGCAGAATTATTATCCTGGCTTTGAATTCAATCCCAATGATGACACAAACATCACATAGTGAAGAGTACCAACCACATCAAAGAATGAGTTATCAACTATCTTAGACTTGCCTTCGACCCATGGAAACAAAACAATCAATCTAACGGAAGTGGGGTGATGATCGAATGTTAATGTTTCAAATTTTTGTCTGCGAAGTTTTAAGATGACACTGTCCATCCATAAACCATAAAATGTCACCATTTCTGTAAATTTGATGAATAAACTGTAAAAGTTGGTGGGTTTGCATCACGATAACGCACCCGCACATTCATTCCTGTCGGTGCACGACTATTGCACAAAAAATGAAATCACTGTGTTGCCTCATCCTCTTGTCTCCAGACCTGGCACCTGTGGACTTATTTCCCAAGTTGAAAACCCCATTGGAAGGACAGATTTGCAACAACATAAGAAAATTTGCAGATGGTGCTTTGCACAATCCAGAAAGAGGCATGTCAAGACAGCTTCCAAAAGTGGGAATGGCACTGGGAGCAATGTATCAATTGTGGTGGAGAGTATTTCTAAGGAGACTATGCACAATAAGAAAAATATTGCAGACAAAGTTCTGAAATTTTTTGAACAGACCTCTTATGCCTATTACCACATTACATTAAATGTAACTTCAAGTTCTTGGGCATCGCAAAATTCTGTCAACGTGAGAAGTGAAGCCAATCTTTCATGAAATATGAAGTTTAATGGCGTGCACACCAAATGCCTTTTCTTGCTCTGAATTCAACAACTGTAGTCCCATAATGCATTTCCACTTAAATATAGAGAAACTTTAAATGCAAAACTATTTGCTATTTCACACTGCTCACATTCACTGCAACTCAAAAATGATTCAAATGGCTCTGTGCACTATGGGACTTAACATCTGTGGTCATTAGTCCCCTAGAACTTAGAACTACTTAAATCTAACTAACCTAAGGACATCACACACATCCATGCCCGAGGCAGGATTCGAACCTGCGACCGTAGCAGTCGCGCGGTTCCGGACTGCGCGCCTAGAACCGCTAGACCACCGCGGCCGGCTCACTGCAACTCAGATTTAACTACTGAAAGACCCACATTTTTATGATATGAAGAGGAGTGTGTAAAATATACAGAAAGGGAACTATTTCACCATTAATAACAGCACAGTTTAATCTTTAAGATAGAACACACCTACTTTAGAACACTTAACTAAAAACTTCACAGCTTCTTACCTGGAGGTTGAACAGTGAGTGTATTTGTTTTTACTGTCATACTGGGGGATATTAGTGAAGATCCCTGACAGTATGCTGCATGTACAGAACGGAATAAATTTATTTTAGTTAGTGAGAACATGCAGAGATTACACACATTACGTTTTATTCAAGTAAGGTACCTCTGATCTATTACTCCAAAACATTTAAACCAAACTCAACTGTTATTTACCATTGTTTAAAGGTGAAGGTATTCTAATTTGCTGCTGCTGATGCTGTTGCTGCTGCTGTTGAAGCATCATCTGATGAAGCAACTCAGGAGCTTGACCAGCATGCAAATGAGGAGATGCAGTGCGATGAACTATACCTACAAAATTTAAGTAATTTCATTGTAATTTGTAACATTACCTATACAGGGTGTATACGTGGACAAAGAAAAAAAAAATTCCCGGATTTCCTGGTTAAAAACATTTTTTCCCTGTTAACTGACAGTACATTTTCTCTATGATCTTTATAACTTATCCATCCTTTGAATGGTTATGGTTTTATACATGGGCGTAGAATTTCCCGGCGCTTTAGAAAACAAAACACACGGGAGGGGGGAACGTTTTGGAAAGATCTTTGATGTGCAGTAACACATACGCTGCATATTTTCGTATTACGAAATTATGAAGTCGAATTCCACCAAACACCGCATGTTACTTTCCGATGCATTGAAATCGAGATTGCGATGCACTTTTGTAAGCCAGTCATAGCTCATGTCGCGCGATTTTCACTAGCTGATGATACCAGGTATTCAGTGCTTATGACACGTGATGAAGTCAGCCAATAGCAACATCACTGTTAAGTAGTGCGAACACACAAACAGAGAATGTTAATGGTTTAAATTAATATACATAGTGTTACTCAAGGAAAAGTAAAGCTTTCACTTATAATATTGGTCTATATATAAGATTAATACACTGGAAGAGAAGCTAAGCTTTCACATATAATGTTGGTCTTTCATGCGCGTATTAAAATTTAAGATATAACACACAAATGTGCCATTAAAATTTTTAATAACGACATAAATGTGTGTTCTTCTGGGCTAGAAATAAATCTAAATGGCTCGTCATCAAAGAGTTTATTTTTAAATGAGAGTCACTCTCTCTCTGATTTAAGAAATTCATCGTACATTCTCGTACGTACTTCAACTTGCGTAAAAAGAAATTTTCTTTGATAGTAAAACTTTTCAAGCCACCATTCGGAATATTTTCCCGTGACCTGTTAGAAATAGGTTCGTTTCTGCAGTTGCCAGAAAGCGCCAGATGACAGGCGTCACCGCGCTTGCGCAGCTACGATGTCGTAGGGAGCCGTATGTTTGTACGTGTAAAACATTAAAAGATCTTACATTAGGTCATAAAAGAAACAAGACATTCGAACCTGCGGCTGCTTAGACAGCCAACAGCCACATTTCTGTAGCCAGAAGAGGGAGAAGGTACCACTCAACGGAGCATGCTCATGATTTCGCTTGTAACTGCTAAAACGATCTAATGTAAAAAGTTGTGACGTCACGCTCACCGGAGGCAATTTGTTGTTACGAATCATTGCATATTCTTCCACAAGCCTTTGATAAATTTTACTGTTGGCAGACGCTTGTATGAGCACTTTGTTTTGTTGCTGTATATGGCGCATTTACTTTGCAGTTTAAATTTTATTTTAGTTTTTCACTCGTTCATGTTTTATTGCTGAAGTATTATTCTGCAGCAGCGGGATACACTAATATTCTTTGTTAGAGTATCGCTTCTTACCAGTCAAAATTACAAAATTTGACTGAAAACAATGAAAAATTCCCAGAATTCTAAAATATTCCCACGTTTTTCCTGTTTTCTCCCAGATGAAAAAATTCTCGGATTTTGCCCGGATCTCCCAGTTCTCCCGCGTCGTATACACCCTGCTATAAAACACAGACACAAAGCTCATACTCTTAACAAAACATTTTAGAACCTAAATTTTGCAGCTGATGTGTTTAATTGAAATACATTTACAAATCAATGTTTTTTCCCCCCCCTTGAGGTGATGTGCTTGCTGACAACAGCATGCAATCATTTAAGCAAACAACAACCGTACACTGCGTGGCCCAAACAGGATACTTGTCAGCAGAACAAGTTTGAAGTGCTACCTGCTAAAGCAAGGAAATTAACATTCCAAATATCCTGTTGCCAATACCATCAATATTCCAACAAAACAAACCTGCCAACTAAATGTAAAAATATCTGGCAACTGTGTCTTAACTGAAAACTTCTGAAATAGGAAACCATAAAATTTAGATCATCATTATCTAACAATGGTAAATCCAGAATGGAATAACAATATGGAAAAAATGAATTGCTACTAGCCACCTAAAGGCGGCATTGAGTTGCGCGCGCGCGCGCACACACACACATACACACACAGACACACAGAGAGAGAGAGAGAGAGAGAGAGAGAGAGAGAGAGAGAGACTATGGGTAAGGTACTGGGGCACAGTGCCCTGAAAAAGTGGTTGTGCAAGGGTGTGTTTTCTACTTTGGAAAAAAGCTGCCTGAAAGCTTATTATGTGCCTGTCTGCAGCCAAACGCCACTTCTATGTGAAGCATTACTCATTTAACTGTAACTGGAAGGAAATTACGGTTGTTGCCTCCCACAACTGCTTGTAGGCTTTAGATGTCAATTTTATTTTATCCACTAGCAGACTGACATTTTATGTACAAAATAAACACACACTATTCTGATGTTGCCTCAACTATAGCAAAGTAGAAATTAACAGAAAGTCCAGTTTGGAACATCAAAACACAAGGAACAGATGACACATTAAGTTGCACACATGTACAATTAAAATACATTTACAGGTAAGCTTTCGGCCACAGCATTTCAGAAGAAGAAGAAGAAGAAATACAAACACATTCATTCACACAAGAAAGCACACCTTGTGCACACATGACCAAATCTGAGCAGATTGGCATTCTGTTCTGAGCTGCGAAGTTGGCTGTAGTGTGTACGAGGTGTGCTTGCTTGTGTGAATGAATATGTGTGTGTATTTCTCTTCTTCTGATGATGGCTGTGGCTGAAGAGCTTACATGCAAAGAATGATAATTGCACATGTCTGCAACTTGACATCTCATCTTTATGATAAGTAGCAATCCATCTCTTCCTTACAATGTTAGAGTAGGAATAAATTCAGTTTTGCCAAATTCTTTCATTTGTACCTTCATGTTGAGATGGTTTCAGGTGCCTTTCAAATGCCTTAATGTATCAAAAACTAATGCATGTTGAAAATAAATGTAAAGATCAGTTGAAATGGGAGAAAGTGAGGGAACAACTTATTTCTGTTATACAATTTGTGGCTTACTCCTTCTGATTCAGGAGGTGGTCAAGTGGATGCTACAACATGTACACAAGTTGTTAATAATTTATTAAAATTTGAACATGGTAAATACCTAACTTTCTAAACAAGGAGTGTTCACATGGATGACATGAAATTGATGCCGTTGCTGACAATGTTTAGCACTTCATTACTGAATGATAGTTTCACAACCGAGTTAAATTCTTTAACTGATTCGAAGTTCAGAATAAATGTTCTATTCACGTGCAGCTGGAGCTGTACTACAACAATACTGCCATTGTAAGCAATAACTGGAACTGGTCACTGATTACACAGAGAATTATGCTGAGTGGCACAGTGCTCGGACAAACAACTTTGTCCGGTTGCCTTTACTTGTGGTTCCATTGTGAGGTACCGACGTATGCATGAGACCTCATTCTGCGGATGAAACCACACAATTGTAAAGGCTTACTCTGACAGGGCAGGCCTTTTTCACCTGAGCACTGGTTCACGAAGATCGTTATCTATATTTCAGTGAAATCCTGAATTAATGAACCCACTTAAGGAAATCCTACTTTTATGTATATTTCCTTCAGTCCTGGCGAAACTCCAATATAAACAATGTTATCCCTTCCCGCTTGTATTGAACCATGCTTTAGGAAACAATCTGCTTTTAGAGAATAAATGTGAAACATTCTGCAAACTGAAATTCATTTTTATGCAATTTCTAACATATCAGAATGAGTTTCAGGTTTCTTTCCATTCCATAGAGGTTGTATTTTGTGTCCTGCAACACATTAAATGGTAAGCTATTCAGTCAGTTGACACGTATTTAAACCGTAGTCACTAACTACTTCCCTAGTAGTGATACGGGCATGTGTGTTTAACGAATCAGAAACTTATTTTCATATGACATGGCACTTTATTAGATGTCGCAGTAGCTGAGCTTACAAAGCACATGGAAGTATAAATGTTCATCGAAGTGCTGAAGTTACCAGTTTTACTTCCATGAAGTTATAGCAATCCAAAAGCAGAAAGGAAAGCTTACAGTTCAGCAAAAGCTGCAGTGCATCTGCAATGCCCATGACAAACTTAACATAAGTCTTCAAGTCCATCTTTATTGAAATGGTTGCGAGACCGTAGCTGTTTAGTATAAAATGTCTAATTAGAACACCTTAAGCTATCTAAATTTCCTGTTATTTTATTTGAGCAACCAATTCCAGTGCTACATTATACCATCTTCAGGCCCCCTGACTTACATGATCCCATCTCTGGTCCTATCAAAATACGGGCCACCAGTCATTGAATCTTATTCTTAGCTTTTTTGACACAGTGGTCTTTTCGATTATCACTTGCTGACGTATAGTGATTAAATGTATAGCACAAGGTATTCTTAATTTTGTAATTAAATAGCACTTTTATCAGCTAAACTTGCTTGAATTATGCTTCTGGTCACACCTGTGTACTGTAGCAAAATCACCATCTGGGAAACCCCTGTTTGAAGCTAAGTATTTGGGTTCCCAGAGATTCATTAAAAAGGGGTTTTACCGTACTTAATAGTCAACCCAGTTCATGGTGCATGTTGCAGGCTGAACATCTGCGGTTCCAGGGGCAACAAAAATTTCACTGTCAGTGTTTCATAGAATTACTGATCGAACTTAAAAATTTAAAATGCTGCCATAAAATGTTAATTAAGAGAGACTCTTACATTAAAGGTTTGGACAGTAAGTCAAATATTACAGTTAGAAACTGAGTATATTTCTTTAGGCAACATATTGACGACACGAGAACTACTCTGAATATGTTCCTCTAGTATCTGAGAATGAGAGCACTTAGTAACTCCAAACTAACTTTATACGTAATTTCAAACCTTTTATTGCTCACATGATAAATATTTAATGAACTCATTTGTAAAGCAATCAGAAGATTTTATCTGTTACATACACGGGAGTCAGATTTTTTGTGGAATCAGAGGTTTGTTTACTGGGTGTGTGTGAAGTGGAGGTGGTGGTGGTGGTGGTGGTGGTGGTGGTGGTGGTGGTGGCGGTGGTGGCGGCAGGGGGGCGGCGCAAAGGCAGCACTAAATGCTTAACCTGATATCTGAATCCAGCACCTTCATTTTTAATTCTTTCAATGCTTTGTGTGTGTGAAAAAATGGGCAACTGTCAGAAGTAACATTTGATTCAATGAGGATCAAAATCCAGACCATTTATTTATTCGTCTCACTAAATCACTGTACCTGTTTAAAGATACAATATTAACACGAGAATTGTCAGTGGCTGACCTTGAAGAAGATTAGTTTGGATTCCTGAGAAATGTAGGAATACAACAGGCAATACTCACCCTAGGTTTTAAGAAAGGCAAGCCTATGTTTATAGCATTTTTTGAGACAGGTTTTGAGAATTTAGGCTAGACTACTTGAAATTCTGGAAGTAGTAAGAATAAAATACAGGGAACAAAAGGTTTATAGTTGTACAGAAACCAGGTAACAGTCTAAAGTCACAGGACATGAAAAGGTAGCAGTTGCTGAGAGCAGAGACACTCAAGGTTTTAGCCTATCCTCAATGTTATTCAATCTGAGCAGTGAAGAAGCAGTAAAGGAAAACCAAGGAGAAATTTGAATAGTGAATTTAAGTTCAGGGAAAAGTAATTAGTCAAGGTATGCTGATACCATTTTAATTCTGTCAGAAATCAAAGGGCTCAGAAAAAAGCAATTGAACGGAATGGACAGTGTCTTGGGAAGACAGTATAAAGGAAGTATTAACAAGCTAATGGAATGTAATTCAATCAGGGGATTTTGAAAGAATTACATCAGAAAATAATACACAAAGTAGCAAGTGAGTTGCTATTTGGGCAGTGAAGCAATTAATGATAGCTAAAGTGAGAGGATATAAAACAGAGAATGGTGGGGGAAACTATGCCACAGATTAACTTGTAAAGTTTGTGACGGTGGTGGTACTACTACAATGCTTTCTTCCCAGTGGCAGGTCTTCACATGATGGGTATGTCTTATCTCTTAACATCCGTAGACTCCACGTCCACTTCGCTCACCACCTTTTACCTTCCTTTCATTATTCTCCTACACACTAATCCTTCAAAGGCATTAACGGTCAAACAAACCCACAGCAACGTTCGACCACACCGATTACTCTTTCTTTATCTTTTAGCTTGTGATAGTAGTCTTCTTTCATCTATTTCTTCCTGCACTACTTCATTAGTAACTACGTGCGAACTGATGTTTTCCGTCCTTCTCCACATCCACAAATGTTTCCAGTCCCTTTTCAATGCCCATGTTTCAGCTCCAAGGAGAGCCACATTCCCGAAAAAACATTTTGCTAACCTTTACCTGAGCTCTTTAACTTTTTTTTTCTACTAACGCTTTAGTTAGCTAGCCTTCAAGCTTCGGCATCCTGGTGGCTCCTTAGCTCTTCCATTATTAGGCTTCCTAGGTCCCTGAAAACTGCCACTTGCCGATTTTAATTTGGTGTACCTTAATACAAAAAATTTTACATTCTAGGCCAATAGTGGCAGATTTTTATCACACAAGATTCAGAAAACATATGAAATCTAGTGCCAGATTTCTTTTCCCAGTACCCCTTCTTTGCAAAGCTTTGACAAATCCCTAGTTGCTGGATGTTTTGACTTTTCCTTTCCCTTTATGCAGTAGGGTTGTCAGTTGAAATGTGTAGCCTGGCATACTGTTACTCTGAACGTGTAGTATCAGTGCATCCCACAGTCTAATGGGCTAAAATGCCTGAAATCCTCTGGTTCCATCTTGCAGAAAAAGACTACTGTCCTTGACACTGGCAATGACAAATCCAATTTTCTGCGTGAAAGGATGTTTGGTTACTCTCTGTAAGGGTAAAATCTTTATCACAGGGTATGAAACTATGTCCTGTAATGAGACGTTTTGATCTACAGCAGTGAAATATTTACCGATGAAATTTTGGAAAAATGTCCTAATATTCTCGCAAAATCAGTAGGTAGGACGTACAAATTAAAATCTTATGAAAAATAGGAATTATGACAAACATTCCACTTCTGTTGCTTTCCTCTGAATGCTGTCCTTCACTTTGTCTAACACAATACAGAAACATTTTTGAGACATTCTGTAAAAAGACTGGAAATGTTGAGGATGTAACTTCAGTTCTTCATTACGTCCAATATGCCATATTTCTTCCTTTTTTTTCTCAAAGGCTGTACCCAGTATCTTCTTCTCTGCTCAACATTTACGAGTTACAAAAGGTGCAGTGCATCACTATCCCCGTCTAACGACAAGACATTCTGGTCTATTCGCAGTACAACCATCCCACATCCCTTCAACAGCATCAGTTCAGTGTGAATTCAGCACGTCCTGTTCACACCACTTCACTGACTCGCCAGTGTCAGGCATCTGTGCTACATCTTTTCTGTGTAAATTGAGCCTCAGACCTAACAACATTTGAACTTAACAGCCTAATACTTAATAGAAGTTTCTGGAATTTAGATTGAGTAACGAAGTACGGAACTGAAACAAGGAGAGAGAAAATAAATAAATAAATAAATAAATAAATAAATAAATAAATTTATGACAACCTAATGAAAGGAGGAACACAGTGATAGCCTAGGGCATTTAGTAACAGCTCATTTGGAGATGGAGTGAAATGTGGGGGACAAAAACTGTAGAGAGATACCAATCCTTTGCTACAGCAAGAATGTTCAAAATAATATAAACTGCTTCTATGCAGCAATGAAGAGACTTTAGCATTGTGTACTAGCATGAAGAACAGCATCAAATGTGTTTGGAATGAAGTTAACAACAGCCTTACATGGGTTGAACTGGCAAGGTGTACACTTTATTAGGTGAAACACGAAACTTGAATACTGAGTTTTTTGACTACGAGCATCTACTTACTAGCTAAGTCATTAAAACATTATTACAGCTTGTACAAAAACTGAACCTGCTGCATCTCAAACATACACAATTTTGTAAAATATTCTTTGCTAGGACAGATATAAACACGAAAATAATAGAGGCACAAAGAGTGAGTGTGTGTGTGTGTGTGTGTGTGTGTGTGTGAGAGAGAGAGAGAGAGAGAGAGAGAGAGAGAGAGAGAGAGAGATTAATGCTGAATCCACAAATATTTATTACAGAAAACAGCTTCTCACCTTGCTGCATTTGCATCTTTAATATGCTCAAGAGGACCTCCCTGTGACGATGTTGCATGGCTGGATTTTGCAGCTGTTGAACTAAGTGGTGTGATGTTATTTCACCATACCTCAAACCTGGAAGTTGTGAGAAATTGAGTTTATCAGCGTAAGGTGCAAATTTTTCTAATGCTGTAAAGTGGTAGGAGGAGACTTTAAACATCACCAAAACAATACCTTCCAAGATATTCCAACACATACAACATTAAATGAATAAGTAATAAAATTTAAAGTTTAAAATTAGAAGGAATTTGAAGTGAAAATAAAACAAAAAGCCATTGATGATTAATCTAAGTTAATTTGTACACCACCCAATAGTGACCAACGACACAGCTGTTAAATACTGTGCACAGCTATTTATCCTTTCAAACATAATATTCATACTTGACATCAGAAGATGGGACAGACCAGGGATTCAGCGCCCAGCCATCAATGAGTTCATAAAGGGTAGTGCAAAGTTTACTAAAAAATTTCACTCTGATAGTTAGTTTGATATTTAGCTGCCACACTCTCAACTGATTTACAATCTGCCCTTAATATCCGCATCAGGTGTGTGAAATATAGGTTACATACAATGTATGTAAACATATTTCAGGCAGAAAACTGTGGCAGTCACAGGTTAGTGATGCAAACTAAATGTTAAATTTCCTCACGTTAATTTGTCATTAGGAAAACTATTCCTACATGCTATTTCATATTTTTTTGTTTGGGGTTTTAGGGTGCAAAACAGCCAAGGTCATAAGCACCCAGTACAGAACCATAGAATGCTGGGAGTGTAAGAAACCGTGGCGAGATCCAATACAAAAAGGAAGAAAAAACAAATCTAAAACATCAAGACGTTACAGAAGAGTATCTAAAACACATCGACAAGACACTGGAGTCACCAGGTAGAAATCAAATCTCTTGTCATATTACCGCTTTTTAAAAACTTAAAATGCGAGCCACAGCTCGCACATCATCCACTAAAATGTCCAGCAAAGCGGGCGGCAGCCCGACACTGAGACGTAAGTGGCTAAAATAGGAGCAGAGGATCAGAAAATGTGACCGTTAATGGCTGGCTACAGAAAGGACAGCTGGGTGCAGGGTTGCCACTCGAGTGGCGACTACTAAAGCGGCAGTGCCTTATTTGCAACTGAGCTAACATTACTTCCTCACGCCGAGATGGCCGGGAAAAAGTCAAGTCTACCAGACTGTTGGGAAGAGGTTTGACTTCTGAGTTTGTTCCCATGAAGGGAGCACCTATGGTCATGCCAAAGTGACGTGATACCCAATTAGAGAAAAGTACAAATATCATGCAAGGCAACAGAGTAACAGGCAGGCCGACCGAGACGGACTGCAGCCTTGGCTGCAGCATCAGCAGCGTCATTCCCAGGCACTCCAACATGGCCAGGAACCCACTTGAACATCACTTGGGCTCCCCTATTCAGGAACAAATGGAGGCAGTCCTGAATCCGTAGTATGATGGGGTGGACTGCATCGGGATCATCTAGTATCTGAAGGGCACTGAGGGAGTCAGAGCAGATCACACAGCGAGTGAGCTGGTGCCTCCGGGCGTAGTTAACAGCCTGATAGAGGGCAAAAAGCTCTGCTGTAATCATTGTGCACTGGTTGAGAAGCCGGTATTGAAACTTATCAGCCCCGATGACAAAAGCACAGCCAACACCATGGGCGGACTTTGAACCACCAGTGTACAAAAATATGCTATCGGCAAGTTGTGAGCGAAGTTCAAGAAATTTGCAACGATAGGTCAGCTCGGGAGTCGAATCCTTCAGGAACGAGCCAAGGTCAAAACGAACACAAACCTGTGTCTGAAGCCAAGGTGGTGAAGGGCTCTCCTCCATTCAGAAAGTGGCGAAGCAGGTGACCAAAGCGGACACCGAGAGGCCGCAGGGAAGAAATGTACATCTCGTACTGGAGGTCAAGAATGTAAAAAAAAAAATAAAAGAGGTCAAAGGTTGGGTGGCCTGGCATGGAAGAAAGCCGACACGCATACCTACTGAGTAGGACGTCGCACTGGTATGACAGTGGTAGTTCACCGGCTTCTGCGTAGAGACTCAACAGTGCTAGTACGGAAGGCACCAGTGGTGAGACAGATCCCCAAATGGTGTATTGTATTTAGATGTCTTAACATAGATAGCCGTGCAGAGGAGCAGACACTGCATCCATAATCCAACTTGGAGCGGACAAGAGATTGATTCCCGCAGGAGGACGATTCTGCAGCATGAGGACGTGTATTGTATTGGGCCCAGGAGCAGAAGACCTGGATGAGGAGAGAGCACACTCCAGCTCCCTCATAGTAAAAGGAGTATTGTAGCATTCTCGATTCAGAGAGAGGAAAGAGATTGCACGAGCCACCTCCGCCTGTTTCCAAAGGAAGGCAGGCAGGATGGTAGTGGGTAGAGCTTGAAACCTCCGCAAAGTACCAGCCCAAAGCATTTGAAACGTCAACCGTTTGTCAAAGACTGCCAGGGAGAAATATAGCCTCCAGTCAGCAACAGAGAATTTCCAATGAGTGGGCTGCTGTGGCAGTGTACGACTATACAGGCGAGTCACACAAGGGAAGTAGTCACTCGAATAAGTATTGGAAAGAGCACACCACTCGGGACATCGAGCGAGCTGGGCAGAGCAGATCGAGAGGTCTAAGTGGGAATAAGTATGCGTGGAATCAGAAAGATACATGGCTTCGCCGGTGTTAAGGCACACAAGATTAAGATGATTAAGAAGATCCACCAAAAGAGAACCTCTCGGGCAGGCAACAGGCGAGCCCCAAAGAGGGTGATGGGCATTGGTGTCACCGAGGAGCAGAAAGGGTGGAGGAAGCTGAGCAACAAACTGCATCAGGTCCACCCTAGTGACAGCAGAAGATGAAGGTATATGAACGGTGCAGAGGGACAAGGTAAATTCGGGAAGGAAAACAAAGGCAGCAACTGCTTGCAGGTGGGTGTGCAAGGGAATAGGATGATCCACCATGAGCAGGAATTCCCGCTGCAAGGGGAAGATCCATTCATAGCGAAGTAAAATGGGAAAGAGCAAAATGGCCTTGAGGACATATCTTGGTTTCTTGGAGACAGACTATAAGCAGACATTGCTATCGCAGGAGCAGCTGCAGGTCCGCCCTGTCAGACCGAAGGCCATGGATACTCCATTGTAACAGGGCCATAAAATTTAGGGACACCTGAGAATGAAGAACAAACAGTCACCTCGACGGCTGCTTAGGGCAAGCCATCGAGGGAGGACGGCCACTGGAATACGCAGGTGGAGGATCTCCGTCCATCGACTCAGCGGGATCAATGGAGCTTCCCTGCTGTCGGTCAGTTGAAAAGGACCAAGGAGTCGAAGAGGGCCAACGAGTCGGAGAGGGGGAAGACTGTTTGCCTTTCGATGATTGTTTAAACTTTTGGTGATGGGCAGAAGAGCCGGACGGCTGCGAACTTGAGGTACGCAAGAAATCTTCCTGGGAATAATCCTTTTTGAATTGATGGTTCGCTGGCTGCATTGCAACCATCTTCGCCAGTGAGGGCGAAGAACGGGTAGCAGAATCTACAGCCCGGCAAGCGGGAGATGGAGTGTCAGCATGAAGGCAAGGCAACTTTGCCACCATTGAACTGAACTGGAAGTCACAAGTTCGCGTAGCCATGTTTTTCATGGGACGGAGAGGCTAACACGGTGCTGTACCTTCTCCTTCACCCAATTCTCATGAACAGCCCACTTGTCTTGATAGATGGGACAAGAACGAGAAGGAGTAGCATGGTCTCCATGACAATTAACTCAGAGTCTAGGGGGGAGGGGGGGGGAGGGGGAAGGGAAGGAGGTAGACAGGCGCCCTCGTGTGCATCCCTGCTGCAAGTGACATTTGGCTGCATTTTTATACGACGCGCTGGTATGATTGAACTGGTGGCATTTATAACACCGCAACGGATTGGGAATGTAAGGGAGCACAGAGATGACTTCATAGCCTGCCTTTATCTTGGTAGAAAGCGTTAACCGATCGAAAGTCAGGAACAATGCGTGAGTGTGCACCAAATCGGCAACTTCCTTCTCCATAACTATGAACAGCAGTAACGCCCTGATCTGATAGATAATTAGTTATTTCGTCCTCCATCCAACAGCCGGGTGTAGATAACACCGCTGGACGAGTTAAGTGTCCTGTGAGCCTCCACTTTTATCGAATATTCATGGAGGATTTGGGCGTTGAGTAGTTTCTGGGCCTGGAGAGCACTATCAATTTCCAACGGCACAGTACCATTGCGGAGATGAGAGCATGACTTCACAGGGCCAGTGATGCCATCCACACCTTTCTGTATAACAAAGGGGTTAACAGTAGCAAAAGTCTGGTTTTCGTCTAAACGTGAGACTACTAGATATCGAGGCGCAACAGGAAGAGACATTGAGGCAGGAGCCTCATTCCACTTTCGTTTATGGGAAACACTCTGAGAAAAAGAAGGAAGTCAGTCATTAGGAAGAAGTCACCCACAATTGCCAGCGTCTCCGATGGCGCGCTCCTTCCAGCAGCCAGAGGCCCTCCAAGGCGGAGCCCCCCGCCTTAGGTGACTGTCCTCACCTTAGGTCACACCTCCTGAACGACAGACGAAGGGACCAATTGGCAGAGAAGGAAGGTAATAGCTCAGGCAATCACCCCTCCCTGGGCCTGGCCTGTACCAGGGGGAACGTGCGGGCCCTTGAAGTTGTGGGCTTTCAAATAACTACGCACCCTCTGACTCAAAGTTGCAATATTAAAAGTTTTGGCTGGTTTCGTTGTCTAGGGGCTGTGATATGTACTCGCCGCATTACAGGCCAAATACCGCTGAGTCTACAGCATACTATAAGAATACACACATGAATCTAATGGTCGAAGGTTTCTATCACTCGGCAATTACGAATTATGAAAGTAACACGTTAATTTATAAGTGGAAGATTGCAATTAAATAAAATCTGTAGGTACTATCTTAACGACTTTAAATGATGAGTACGATAGAAGAAGTACTTTTGAGAATGCGGAATATTTCTGCAAAACACTTATTGGTGTCGATGGTCCCAGCAATTATATAAAATATAAATGAGTAACAGGGAAACAATAGATTCCTACTGCACGTAATTAGTTATGAACAACATAGCTCGTGAGATATTCACTTCTAAATGCACACACGTCTTCACTGGAGAAGCCACGTAAATCTCACAGGTGCACAAGTCGGCACTCCGAAGTATATCTATCTGCTGCGACCACGCACAAACTGCTCCATGGTCCAAGTCTTTCCGCAGACATTGCGTCCGTCGCGTCCAACACTTCCCATGTCCAGTGCTGTCCTCTCCAGCACTCCCCAACTACCCCCGTGTGTCCTCTCTCGAAACAATCCCCCTCCCCCACTTCCATACAGTCTCCCCATTAACGAGCTCTGTGATTGGCTAGAGCGCTCCCTTCATGTCTCCAAGTGAACATACACTCACAAACATATTTAAGCACATACGAAATACTGGATTTACATTTAAACACTTGAAATTAAATAAATATTCATATGGCTGGACCATAAACACGCTCTAACACACAATATAAATACATAAACAAATTAAATAAACATATATCAAAGGGACAGTAACAAAAGGTGGACCGGTAGCTAAATGTCTGATTTCTAAAACACAGTAAATATTTAACCAATTTATTCATGAATAGTATACAGGGTAATCCACTGATAGTGACTGGGCCAAATATCTCACGAAATAAGTATCAAACGAAAAAACTACAAAGACGGAAACCAGATGGCGCTATGGTTGGCCCGCTAGATGGTGCTGCCATAGGTCCAATGGATATCAAGTGCGTTTATTTAAATAAGAACCCCCATTTTTTATTATATATTCGTGTAGTACATAAAGAAACATGAATGTTTCCATTAGACCACTTTTTCGCTTTGTGATAGATGGCACTGGAATAGCCACAAACGTGTAAGTATGTGGTATCGCGTACCATTCCACCAGTGTGAACGGTATTTGCTTCGTGATACGTTACCTGTGTTAAAATAGACTGTTTACCAATAACGGAAAAGGTTGATATCGTGTTGATGTATGGCTGTTGTGATGAAAATGTCCCCTGGGCGTGTGCTATGTATGCTGCTCGGTATCCTGGACGACATCATCCAAGTGTCTGGACCGTTCGCCGGATAGTTACGTTATTTAAGGAAACAGGAAGAGTTCAGCTACATGTGGAACGTCGACCACGACCTGCAAGTAATGATGATGCCCAAGTAGGTGTTTTAGCTGCTGTCGCGGCTAATCCCCACATCAGTAGTAGACAAATTGCGCGAGAATCTGGAATCTCAAAAATGTCGGTGTTGAGAATGCTACATCAACATCGACTGCACCCTTACCATATTTCTATGCACCAGGAATTGCATGGCGACGACTTTGAACGTTGTGTACAGTTCTGCCACTGGGCACAAGAGACATTGCAGGACGATGACAGATTTTTTGTACGCATTCTATTTAGCGACGAAGCGTCATTCACCAATAGCGGTAACATAAACCGGCATAATATGCACTACTGGGCAACGGAGAATCCACGATTTCTGCCACAAGTGGAACATCAGCGACCTTGGCGGGTTAATGTATGGAGCGGCATTATGGGAGGAAGGATAGTTGGCCCCCATTTTATCGATGGGAATCTAAATGGTGCAATGTATGCTGATTTCCTACATAATTTCTACCTATGTTACTACAAGATGCTTCACTTCAAGACAGAATGGCGATGTACTTCCAACATGTTCGATGTCCGGCACATAGCTCGTGTGCACTTGAAGCGGTATTGAACAGCATATTTCATGACAGGTGGATTGGTTGTCGAAGCACCATACAATGGCCCGCACATTCACAGGATCTGACATCCCAAGATTTCTTTCTGTGGGGTAAGTTGAAGGATATTTGCTATCGTGATCCACTGACAACGCCTGACAACATGCGTCAGCGCATTGTCAATGCATGTGCGAACATTACGGAAGGCGAACTACTCGCTGTTGAGAGGAATGTCGTTACACGTATTGCCAAACGCATTGAGGTTGACGGACATCATTTTGAGCATTTATTGCATTAATGTGTATTTACAGGTAATCACTCTGTAACAGCATGCGTTCTCAGAAATAAGTTCACAAAGGTACATGTATCACACTGGAACAATCAAAATAAAATGTTCAAATGTACCTATGTTCTGTATTTAAATTTAAAAATACACCTGTTAACAACTGTTCATCTAAAATTGTGGGCCATATGTTTGTGACTATTACCACGCTATCTATCACAAAGTGAAAAAAGTGGTCCAACTAAAACATTCGTATTTTTACGTACTACACGAATATGTAATAAAAAAATGGGCGTTCCTATTTTAAAAAACGCAGTTGATATCAGTTTGACTTATGTCAGCACCATCTAGCGGGCCTCCTTCAAGCTAGACAAGTTTCGTTCTTTGTAGTTTTTTCGTTTGATGCTTGTTTTATGAGATATTTGGCCCGGTCACGATCAATGGACCACCCTGTGTAATGGATATAAACGAAGACATAGATGAATAAATATATTTATAAGCATGCTGCTACTTTTTTTTCGTGTAACTGTGGAGTACTTATGGCCTGCCGCAATCAATAGTAATCTGCCACTTTGACCTCCAGTAACTGAAGTACTATTCAAGTTACATGCCTGTAATACATACCAATCAGAATCATCGTGCAAATAGTAATGTACATTTTTTTTTTTTTGAGGTACCATGATTCATCTGGCTACTATTAATTTCTATATGAAGTGTGAAATGTCTGCACTTAAGGTTTCACAAAGTCTGTCATCTTTGGCACTCCCCCATAGGCATCCCCTTCGACACAAAGCACTGTCCTCGTCACAGCGGAATTCCCAGCCACACGGCTGGACCGGCCACTGTGCGGCATCACACGGCTTTGACAAATGTCCTGTGCGGCCACGCCAACTTAGAATATTTTCAGGGTGCCACAATCCGCCTGTTACCTCACAATGCCAATCCGGAGCTGGCAATTACCCGTCTCCTGCTGTGTGTCAAACACATGGGTGGCCATCAGGTACACACAGGAAGGAGAAGAAAAGGTAAGGAGGAAAGAAAGAAAGAATGGCCTCAAACGCTGCAGCGGAGGAAGGAGGGGAGAGGGGAGAGAGCGATACAGGGAAAGAACAGTATAGGGAAGGAGCAGTACAAGAGAGAAGAGTCCTACAAGTAAAGCAACACAAATAAGCTTCAAGCGCCCATGGAGGCACGAAACATCTTCCCGGAGGAGACAAGCAGCACTGAAAGAGAAGCAGTGCTGCAAGGGCTGGGACCCCATGGGCACCAAGCATGTACGCACCATAGAGTGGAGAGCCCCCTGGGGGAGGGGGGGGGGGATGGGGATGGACAACTTTAAGCAATATATTTTATTTAATACTTTGCTCCACACTTACTAAAGCTCAATAGTTGCAGCATCAAACTGGTTACTCCATTCATAGTTCATTTGCATGCAGCACATTAAAAGTCAAAGAATGGTTACATGATTCATGATCTCATCCTGACAATTACAATGAACTAGACTCGAGCCTTTCAATAGGTAATGTTAGGCACAACTTTTACTCTCTTGCTTTTATCACCATCAATTAATTGAACTTCACATAATTTCAGAGAGAGAGAGAGAGAGAGAGAGAGAGAGAGAGAGAGAGAGAGAGAGAGAGAGAGAGAGAGGGGGGGGGTTGGTGTAGCTGCAATTTCCCAATTTCCTCTGAGCAACAACATTACTATGGATGGTGTAATAGATTAATATTTTTACTGTACCATTTTTAATTTTAACTGGATATCTATTTACAGTGATAACTGAAGACCTTTACATTCTCCATTTTCTGCTCTTTCTAACTTACTACTTGCAGTATTCGGTAACGTCCTAGAATTATTGCTATGGCTATTGCCCTACAATATTTTGCTTTCCATTCCCACATGGCTACATTGTCCCAGCTGACGATATTGTGCTGGCACTGCAGCTCATCACAGAGCAGGCAAGGAAAGAAAGGAGGCAGGGAGTGGGAGTGAGTTGGCAAAAGGTGGCCAATGGCTGGGAGGTAGAGGCAGCAAGTACACAGGGTAGGAATGTGGATCCTCTTAACTCAATCTGATCACAGGCAGGACTTGTGCAGAGTGCACAATGATACGGGAGGGGGAAATAAAACACAGGAAGATGTTGACTGCATGGAGGTGGACGTGAGTGCAGAACGAGAGGTTAGAGTCCTTGGGCAGGTGTGGGGTGGTGGATCTGGGGCAGGTGCTGGTGAAGATTTGAGGCATGGAGTAGTATAAGATTAAAGGAAGTTCTACATGAATAACTATGTAATTATGAAGAACTCTTGCTAGAGGAAGGATATATGCAGCCAGAGTTGTTAAATGACCACTGAAATCAATCATTTTGCATTCAGTGGAGTGTTCCACCACTGGGTGGTCAATTCTGTGTCTTGCCCCACATTCATTTCCACCTGTGTCCCTAACTTCATTCAGTGTACAATCACCGTCTTCCTCTGCTACTCCACTGATACCCCCCTCCAAAGTATTCACAACTACACACCATTGTGCACTGCACAAAACTCAGCCACCTCCAGTCTCCTTCGGGTATCAAAACTATTTATACTAGCCTACACAGCAATGTTGTTACTGCATTGCCAAGGAAAATAAAAACCACCTTGCGTCAACAATAAAATACATTATATAATTATGTAAAGTATTTTACTACTGAAAGCAGTGCAGCAAGATGGTTTTTATTATATTTAATGTCACCACAAGAAATTTGCCATTCAAGCTGTTTATGACACATGAAGATTATCAGATCACTTAAGTCTGAAGTTAAAGATTTATTTGTCAGCTGCTTTTGGCATTTCTAAAATAGTATGTTTCTCCCAAATACTTACAACCTGCGAGGCACCACATACAGAAAATATATCTGGAGGATTCCTCTGGGAGCTATAAATGTCCTCACTCTGTTTAAATCATACCATGGAAAAAATCCAAGCTGGTATAGTGACAATATTATGAAAAGAATAGTTGCTACTCACAATATAGCAGGGATGCTGAGCCAGCAGTGTTTGCGGGTGCACATAGCTCTCTCTCTCTCTCTCTCTCTCTCTCTCTCTCTCTCTCTCTCTGTCTGTCTGTCTCTGTTTTTTTTCTGATAAGGCCTGTTAGGCACAACAAAAAGACTGTCAAAGTTTTTGGCCAATCTGTGACTGACCATATTTACATGTTTATCAATGGCGATGTCTGATCAAAAAAGTGAGATGTTATCTTTATCTCTTCCATTATTCATATTCCACTCTTGAGTATTTCATTAGCACACTTTTTTTCTTTTACATTTCTGATATCAGAAGCACAGCAGAATGTGTGCTAAACCAATCACAGGTTTTTAGGATATTAATTACACGTAGATGTTTTATACCACTTACAGACAAACAGTTGGTGACAAGGTTCACATCATTTGATGAAAAAACTGCAGAGAAACATGCACCAACCTTGTAATATTGCTTTGGCTTCAGGCCTCTGCAGAAGTTCATGGCTGGGCTGAGCATTATTCACCATAACTTGAAGCTCTGGAGGTAGAGGTGACAGTGAAGGAGGAACTGCGGGAAGTACCGGGTGTACAGGTGGCGGCACGGTGAAATGCCCCATGTGAGATGGCACAGCTTGCTGCTGTTGCTGTCTCTGTTGAGCCAACTGCACATGCTGATTTGCTGCTATCAGTTTTGACAGCATCTCTTGCTGCTGTTGCTGTTGACGCTGTTGCTGCAATGTGCATTCAATTTGTCAGTTTGGACTTACAATTTTAGTATGAAGGGAGTAATTTATTTAGCTTATCACCGTCTAAACAATTCTTATCTTTAATGTACATTATGTTTACTACAGTTTCCCACCAACTGCACAGAAATAATACAATTTCTAATCAGACAAAGGAACATGTTGGTTTTAGAAGTAGATACAGCACAATTCCAGTGAAATTACAAAATGGGAAAAATGAGTGAAAGACCAGTTTGTCAGGGGTTCATTGCCTTTGAGATAGTTCGGTGTTGAATGATCTCATTAAAAAAAAAAAAAAAAAAAAAAAAAAAAAAAAAAAAAAAAAAAAGGTTAAAGGAAGGGAGCTGAAGCTATTGCCTGTTTGATGAAGTTATGTTGTGGGGAACCAACAGTAAGGCTGTACAATAATAAACTAGACATCTTAAATGAAACAGAGAAATATGGCATCTATGGACTGTGGAGAAATGCAGAACTACAGAGGAAACCAGGGGACGTGAGGTTAAGGAAAAATTAACATTAAAGGACAGGATAATTGAAACTGTGGACAACTGTAAATATCCCAGTAGTGTAATACTGAAGAATCACAAGGATGGAGGTAGCTATCAGCAAAAGGGTACAATAAAATGATGCATCCTCTCAGTGTGTGGTGGGTTCAGTTTGGGGAAGAGCGGTACCAATGAGGTTTAAAGAAGCCCTGAGCAAGATGTACTTTCGCCCACATTGACAGAGCATCAGAGACCTTCACAATGACTAGAGGTGACTAGAATCCATGCCAGTGATATGAAATTCCTAAGTAGTATGTTATGGAAAACAAGGGGAGACAGTGAGGAATGAAGATGGTAGGGAGGAAACTGGAGTAGAAATGTTAGATAATAGAGTTGCAAACAGCATGTTAACATAGTTTGGAAATGTAAAGAGAATGGAAAACAAACACACACACACACACACACACACACACACACACACACACACACACCTCTTCATAAGGTTAATAAAATATTTCAAACAAAAACAAGTCCAACAAGAACATTCCACATTACCTAAACTGTTTTCAGTAGTCTCAATGTGAGTTCTCAGATACGTACACTGGAATATATAGGAAGGAATATATGTAAATGGCACATACACAAACCATACTGTGTGTTGCCATTGCACTGACTGTCTACAACACACAAAAATGTACACCATCAAAAGACAAACCAAATATAGCATATTTGAATAGAGGCTTAAAAATCAATTGCAGTAAGACAAAGAGTAACCGACATACTGAAAAAAATTGTATGAAAAAATGAAATCAAAGTTTTTTTTCTTCAAACAATGGAAAACTCCAGGATGGAATTTAACAACATTATGAGAAGGAAAGTTGCTTCTCACCATACAGCAGAGATGCTAGATGCTGAGTCAAGAATACACACATGCACGCACTGCACTCTCACACAACTGAAACCACAAAAATAAGTGTGTGTTTCAGTTGCCCGAGACTGCAGTCTGTCTGTGTGTGTGTGTGTGTGTGTGTGTGTGTGTGTGTGTGTGTGTGTGTGTGAGAGAGAGAGAGAGAGAGAGAGAGAGAGAGAGAGAGAGAGAGAGAGAGAGAGAGAGAGAGATCCTGGCAGATTTAAACTGCGCCAGACTAACTCAGGACCTTTGCCTTTCGCAGGAAAGTTTGGTTATTTTGTTTTAGGGCGCAAAAACAAATAGGGTCATACGCACTTGCGTCAGAACTGCAGAACACGAAAAGAAAGAGGGGTTAAAAATGACTACACATTAATCCCAATCTATGGAAGAGGTGACATAAAACAGGGATGTGAAGAGAAAAAATACACCATAGAGAAACAGAAGTCCTGAACTAAAAATTAAATGGCCTTCTCCATACTACTACGATGGATGAAGAGTAAAATGGAGTTGACACATGGCGTGTCATTCACTAAAACATCCAGTAACTCACACGGCAAACAAATGAGAATGTGAGTGGTTAAAAAAAGGAAATGGTGTACCATCATAGGTGGAGCGTAATGAGTACAAAGGGTGGGGGAGCCCCACTTAATAAATGGCGACGGCTAAAAAGACATTGCCCTATATGATCTTCTCATGGTGAGACAGCCGAGTAAAGGTCGTCCAACCCACTGGGAGAGGCTTAATAACCCAGAGCTTGTTCCTGTGAAGGAAGAATCAGTGGTGATGCTGAAGTGACGCCATCTGTTGACAGATGGCAACATTAAGATCATTGGAGGGAATGTAAGAACTAGCGGACTGAGGTACGAAGACTGCAGCCTTGGCAGCACCATCAGTGGCTTCATTTCCTGTCAGATCGACGTAACAACGAACCCACAAACACCACAGTGGCTCCGTGAGTCAGCAAGTGACAGCTTTTCTAGCCCCATTGCACTGAGGGATGGACAGTGTACAGCACAAAGATGCTTTGAAGGGCACAGAGTGCCAGAGCAAATGATGCAATTAGAAAGACTGTCACTGGATGACTGTGTGGCCTGATACAGGGCAAAGAGCTCTACTGTAAATACTGAGCAGTATTCTAGAAGCCAATACTGAAAAAAGTTTGTATCAATGACGAAGCCACACCCAACACCAGCCAGTCGGAGAGCCATCAGTGTACACAAAGGTACTATCGTGAAGATCCGTGTGAAGGTCGTGAAACTGAAGATGATAGAGTGAGGCTGGAGTAGTGTCCGCAGGTAGTGAATGAAGGTCAATGTGAACAGAGGCCGCCACACAAAGCAAAGGTGGTGAAGCGTTTCACACACTGGGAAAGCTGTAGGTACTGTGAAGTGGAGCTGTAAGGTGGCTGTAATTTCGCACCTTACAAGCACTGATCTACATACCTTGCCGTGATTTAAAACCGGAATTAGGTATCATTTGATAGGTTGCACATCGCATATATGATGATTTAAAGAAGACTGACTGTCACATACACCTTGTAAATAGTTGATAACGCTTGCTGCATGAGAGGTGATTGAGTATTATCAAAGCAGCGTTATGAATGATTGCCTATACTAGTAGACGTTGGAATGCCAGTGGAAATGAAACGGCACGCGTAACTCAGGCCCTGGGTGGAAAACTGCTTAACATGGTACGTAACCCAAGACGGACGGTTAGGGCACCTGAGTGCTGAAGCAAAATATGGCAGCGGCTGGCCATTACTGTAGCGAGGCCAGTAGGATAACCGGATACTACTTCGGAATCTAAGTCTTGGACGCAGCAGAGAGGAACAAGGGGTCGTTAACTCTGAAATCACGCAGAATGGGTTATTTCCAAGGATTTCACACTGAGAAGCATACCATTGTATGAATTCCTAATTAATGGGTGTAGGTATTTCCTCATTAACTTTCCACACTGGACAACAAAAGACTAAAATATGGTTGGTCAGTGTTCGGAAGAATCTGTAGAGGGGGACAATATTCTGTGGTTTCGAGAATATGATTCGCCTTCTGCTTTTACGAGGGAGGGTAGCCAAGCTTTGCTGGGAAACCAGCGGTGGATGAAAGAGGTCTTCCGTTTTTTGCGCCCTTGTGAGACGGTCACTTCAGTATCAGCTTTGTTGCTACAGAGGGACTTGCTGTCTTTGCTTTTAGGAGATTTTACAGTTAGAATGGTTAGGCACTGTACTGATGCAAACTTATACAATTCTGGACTTCGCCTCCATGTAGGGAGTTGTCGTAGAGTGCGCAGCGTTCAGTGATTGAGAGCATTACTTCTGTCGATGCTCACACAGAGACATTATCTGAATTCTGTCCTTGTAGCTGGGAGTTAGTGTTTGTCTGTACAACACAGAGAGGAGAAGACAGTATTAGATTATACTAGTCAGAGGACCGCTTTCTGCTGTCACAGTGTTTGAATGAGTTGTTTTTATATTTTGTGGCTCGAATAATTCTGTCATCACAGACCCGAATAATTCTGTCGTCACAGACGTGTACGAGAAGCATCACTGATTCACCAGACACAGTACATACAGTGATATTGTTAATTGCTTCAGCTTATTAGGGCTATAAAGCAAAACAGCTGAGATCATATAACTTATTTCCACTGAGGCTGCACACCACTGTAAATCATCTTTGAAACTAATGTCTTCTAGTGTTTGGTACGTACGTGATGTCAGTCATCTCGCATTATTTATATTAGATAGTGTAGCCATAAAAAGTGACAGATTTTGGCAACTGATCACTAATATTAATTTTGAAACTCATTTGTGTCCTTGTGCACTAGACATTAATATACATACATTTGTAACATATGAAGGGGTTTTAATCTACAATAAATGTATAATCAGAAACAGCATTTATGATTTTGTAGTTACTAGTTCCTTTATCATTCATTTATGTTTATATTGTAATTTATATGTTAAAGAACAAGGAGGAGGAGGTAGTATCACCATAAAGAGATCCTAAGCTCTGCTTCAGGGGGTAGTCAGACAGGGCCAAATCTTCATTTTCGCGTTCAGTATTTTCTATTGCGCACATTCACTTTACACCTGCCTGGAGTAGCATCTTGGATATAGCTTACCCTACCAGGATCCTACTTTGAGTCTCCTGATAGTAGCCATAAAGTGGTTTGAAACCTTTGAAATTTTCAGAAAATTTTTTCCCCATTTGTAATGTTTAGGTGTGATTGATAGTGATCACCAGCTTGCTTGTATAGTTTGCAGTGGTAAAGTCACGCGATAACATTAAAAGTATTATTTATGTGTAGTATTGTATTTCTTTTCAGAGGCGTTGCACTTCAGCCCGCTGGCGGCAATTTATTGATATTTATGTTGTGTCATTTGTCGTCATATTTTGTTTGTATTGTAGTAACACTGCTCATTCACGATGTTGTCATTAGTTTGGCTTGTTTGTTGTTCATATTTTATGTTACACGCCCGTTACATAATAAATGTGGGTATTGTAAATTGTGTGTACTTTTAAGAGAGAACTTATCAGGGATCACTCCATGATAACTAGGGCGAAAGCGACTAAAGCACAACAGATCACTGTTTTGTAACAATATGGAAATGGCAGATACAATGGATAGTCAAGAAAGTGTATGGGATGAGTTAGCTTTGTTAACAGCACAAGGAACTGGTGAGGAGAATACCAATCCAAGAGAACTTTTTGAGGATGATAGACATAGTCAAGCCCGTGGTGGGCAATTTGATAGCGAAGATTAGGAACAGGCACACACTGAGGCAATCTTAAAGATACGGGACTATAATGTAGGGAGTCCAAGTGAATGCGTAACAACTAAGAATCGTGATAGCTTGCCGTCAGTGACTATCACGAGGCAGCATCTCAGGAGTGCATGGTGATTACTTTCTTGAATACCAAGAATGGAAAATGGTAGATCACCTAAGAGTAGAGGAAGTCACAAAAGGAGAGAAGATTTAGATAACGCACGTGTGTTGGACATCCTTTTATACCTAATAGCAATGGGAAGTAAAATTCAGGTCAGCTCAGAAATGGGAAATAAAATTCAAAACAGTGTCGAGATTCAGTCAATAAAACGTGCAAAGACGGAAGTGAAAAATGAGGTATTGACACACCAAAGAAAACTAGAATGAGAGATTGCGGAGGTCAGAAGAGCTGCGAATGAGGCGAGATTACTAGTGAGGGGGTGCAAAGTGGATTCTCTTGAAACATTAGCGAAGACAGAAAATATGACAAAGATAGGTAGAAGTGCATTAACAAAGTTACAGAGGTGCTTGAAACAAGTAGAAATAACACAGCTGCAAAAAGACAGAAACTGCACGAAGTAAGGCATTGACCGAAGAGCTCTCACTATTTAAACACAACACAGAAATCTAAATTATGAGATTATCTAAGGAAGTCAGGTTGCAACCTAGTCAAAAATCACATCTCAGAAAAGAAACAGTAGGCGATTTGGAAATAACAGAAACCGAAAGAGACAGTTCAAATTCAGCACAATCATGTCCAAGCCCAGACGATATTGGAATGTGCTCGAATGTAAGAGTTGCTCGTCAACTACAGACTGAAAGTGTATCTGCAGAACAACAAAATATCACTAAAGGTATGGCGCATGCGTCTACACTGGGCACGACTGGGTCACAAATTGCGAATACGGAGAATAGCAACGAGATATTTCATATGCATACTTGTTACCCAATAATGCGCACCATGGGACATTTTTCCAGTGATGAAAACATGACAGCGAGTAGAAGAGAGGATGCCCAAGGTAACAGTAGACAGGAAATGTTAGCACCAAGTGAGAGTGTGGTAGGTCGAGCGGTAAGAAATTCTAATGAAATTTTGGATTTTAAGCATTTTATCTCTGTACGAAAATTCCAGCATTAAGAAGATGAGGGTAATGTTTTACACCCAAAAACTTTCACTGGACAATTTGATTTATCATTACCTCTTCACTGGCCTCTGATGTACAAACTGGACTTCATACGTTCACGTATAAAGGGAACATCGGCCGAATGCATGCGGACCATTGCAAAAACAAGCACATCATATGAAGAGTTTCGTGACGCATTTTTAAACAAATACTGCTACAAGGAGACACAAGACAGGATAAAACAGGAAATAATGATGAGCAGAGGCTTGGAGAGTTCAGGGTTCCGTTGTCTGGTGAAGTATTTCGGAAACTTGACCAAGAAAAATCAGTATTTGGATGACCCATGCACACCGGCTGAGATCATAAGATTGTGTTACATGAAGTTGCCAATTTCCTACCAGAAAACGCTCGTCGGCCGATGTGGAAGTGATGAAGGATTCAAGGGTACCCTAAGAGTTGGAGTTCGCTTTCAATGAGCATCAGGCGCGATAAAAACGTAGGCAGAGAGAGGGCAAAGTGAAAGAAGGGAGAACAACAGAGGAAATAATAGAGGCTATAATTGGCAAAACAATGTAAATTGGCCACCTCACCAAAACATGGACCATAGGTATCTTAGTGGGAACAACATACAGTGGAAGAACTATGGCACGGAATATAGGCAACAAAATGAACGAAGGTGGGAGCCACAAAGTAATGGTGTATCATTGGGTGACAATTGATAAACTTGCGAACAGTTTGATCAAAGATAGGGTGAAACGAATAACAACAGGAATCGGGAACAATCAGTCAAAATTAGACCACCTAACCCTGGGAGAGTATGACAAAATGAAGTAGACTAAACAATGACTAGACCAGACTATGGGCACTAGTGAAAATGCGCCCGTAAACCATCTCGCAAGCAATAACATAATTATAGAATGAAGACATGAGGGAGATATTGATGAAAATGAAACATTACCTAAACAGGAAACCTATCTGGTGGTAAAAGTACAAATTGGAGGAATTATGGGTACTGCTGTAATAGATAGTGCAAGAAAACTCAGTTATTTCCGATAGACTGTTCACTAAATGCAAGGATTCAGTTAATCCACCGATGCTTCCAATGCAAAAACAACGGTATGATGTGCGTTAGTTGGAAAGGGTACAGAAATATTACAATGAACATGTCTAGATTTTGAATGCCAAGGACACCAGATGACTGCAAATCTGTTCATAATACAGAAACTAACAGCTGATATAACAATCGGTGTAGATTTTCTTTTAGTGCAGAAAGCTATCATTGATCTAGGAAGAGGTGAGTTAATGTTAGGGAGAGAATAAAAATAAAAATCAGATTTGATGAGAAGGCAATAAAAGCTCAAATACCAGTGAGCTGTTTACTACTACAATTCACAGACAAACACACAGTTCAGAGGGAGGAGTGTAGAAAAAAAATAATAAGAATGGAGCAGATTTCAAGTCATAACGTGAGCAGATTAATGAAATTAGCAGTAAGATTAATTCGAAACTTGAGAATCTGGAAAACAGATATATGAACAGACAAGGGTTGGAGTTTGCACTCAAAAATAATGCAGAGATCATCTTACCGAAAACCGGATGCATTAAGGGGTATCAATATAAATTTGAGGTAAAGAAACAGACCATTTCGGGTACCTCCTTATGCCATCCTATGGTCATACCAGGAAAGGGTTCTAGGTGAACTACGAAGAATGGAGGACAAAGGTGTAATTGAGGCAGCGAGATCTGAGTATACTAGTCTACTGCGCATAGTAGACAAAAAGGACGGTGGAATTCGAATGGTGTTAGACTCACACCAAATAAATAACATTATTGTGCCAGTGACGGATCGCCCTGAAAGGCTTGAGGAGCACCTTCAAAGATTTCATGGGGTTTTGGTGTTTCCTTCACTTGATTTGTGATCGAGCTACTGGCAGATAGAGCTTGATCCTGACTGCCGAAAACACACGGCATTTATTGCCTTCGGAAGGTATTTTCATTTCAAAAGGCCCCCATTTGGATTGAATATATCTTCAGCTGCATTTATGAGGGGTCTTAGCAAAGTATTGAGTGAAGAGTTAAAAGAGAAGATCATGTGTTATGTAGACAATATATTGAGAGCAAAAAATACCTGGGAGAAACAAACTCTTGAAGTGTTAGGTAGTTTGAAAAGGTATGGGGGTGCATGCAAATATTGGCAAGTCTTTTTGGTAGCAGTAAGGTTAGCTTTCTGGGACACGTGGTAACAGGAGAAGGGATTAGTCCAGACCCAGGGAGGATGGCAGCAATTGCAAAGTTTACCACTCCTACAAACAGGAAACAACTGAGAGGGTCTCTAGGGATAATGAATTTTTATAAAAAGTTTATATATGTGGAAAAATTAGTTAGTCCCCGACTGCCAATTGAAAGGAAAAGGAACACCCTTGGTGTGGGATGAGTGTGCAGAACGAGAATTCAATAATTTGAAGGCGGCACTCATCAATGCTCCTATTTTATCATATCCTGACTTGCCACAGGATTTTTGTACGGCCACTGACAGTGCGAAGACCGGTTTGGGAGTTATGTAGTTTCAGGAGTTTGAACAAGATGGAAAATTAGTACACAGAACAATTGCCTTTGGTAGCAGGGTACTATCAAAAAGGTAAAGTAATTACTCTGTTACCGAACTTTAAGCCCTTGCAATAGTATAGGGATTTAAAAAGTTTGGATACTTTCTGTTCAGTACAAAAACAAAAGCCTACACAGACCATAGGGCCCTAGAATTTCTCCTAACAGCCGAACTTCCACATGGAAGACTAGAGAGATGGGTAGCTGTGCTTTAAGAATACCGATTTTCAACAGTCTATGTGCATGGTCTGACAAACATCATTGCTGATGCCTTGTCCCGTTCACCTATTGGTGTAACAGAAGAGAGAGCTGAAGCATTAGATCAAGAGCACTTTTCGTTGTTCTACCTCAAAAGTATTGCACTTGAAAACTTCTCACTGTAACGATGTGGATTATCCAGAATGAGCAGGACAAGGAACCAGATTTAGTCACAATAAAGGAAAAGCAAAGGATCGGACACAGGCCCACATAAGACAGCACTACCTCTTGAGAAAAGGTATTCTGTTTTACAGGGCAAACGTTAATGATTCGTTGTGGGTGGTGTATATACGAAGTGAGTTAATAAATAAGCTTATATGGTATACGCACCTATGTTATGCACATTTAGGTCCACAAAAATGTTTTCTGAAAATGAGGAGTGTCTGCTACTTTAAAAACATGGAGAAACATATAAAGAAAGTACTACCCACCTGTAAAAACTGCCGAAAGGCAAAATCCACAACTGTAGGAACCCAGCCTCCTTTATACCCAATTATTCCTGAGAAACTTAAGGCATATGGCAGCGACAGATTTAATGGAACCATTACTCAACGTAACAGCTGCAGAGAAAAGCAGAAGCAAGGGATGCCATCGGTAAGCCTAAGCCATGTCGAGGGCTTGGGCAATCCACAGTAGACCCGCTGAGTCGGGTCAAATGGCCACTAATGACTCTTCTCCACTGTTGTATTATACGATGGAGACGAGATAAAGTGCACACATGATACAGTCAGTTAATCCTACAGCACAACTACTAATAGCTGTACTGAACTGTGAAGTCTACTTGCTTTTCCTTCTGCTATTCTCTGCCAGACAGAGACTGAAACATCATAACCTGTAGCAGTCAGTCATCTGGCACTGACTTCTGAGGAATCTGAGTGTCTCAACGACTCAAGTTCCATGTATAATGTCACCAAACAGATAACCTATCTATCCACAATTACCGTTATCCTTATCCAAAATACAATATTTATATCAAGAGAAAGAAGCGAGATCATGAACAGAAGAGTAGGATCACAAACATAGTAAAAAGAAGAAAGATGAAAAACTGACGACTAGATACCACTACACTTCTCTTAGCCAACGCAGAATAATTTTAGATCCTACATCATCAATTCTGCGAGACACTTGTAACCTAACGGGATCAACAATGGGCTGAGGGTCCAAAGACTGACTTGCAAAGCCACCATGACCAATCTCTGACAAGTTGTTAAACCAATCTTCACTTCCCAAACTTAAAAAAACTGTACCTTCATTCCTCATACACAAATGAAGATGAAAGTGTGTTGTGAAATCCGAATCAATGTAACTCTTCAAAAAAAAAAGTATAATTTGATGAATATTGAACAGTTACACCCACAAACTAACATTTTCCGATATATTCATCATTTTTGTTAACATCTTGTACTTATTTCTCAGGTAGTCTTAAGTAAATATTTGTGTATATATTCACATAAAATTCTTTTTTGTCATTCTCCTTGATAATGATGCTGTGCATTTAAACATTTTTAAACATTTGTGTATTTATTTAAAATAATTTTTTGTCTTTGATAATGAAAAGGGTTTTAACGTTTAATATTTTACATTTTATACACCGTGAACAAAAACATTAGTTTAAATTGCTACTCGATCTGAACTCTTATTACAAATATTAGTTGTCACAGTAAATGCAGTTTGTCAAATAATGCTTTGGAACATAAGATTTTTGAAATGTTTAAAAAGAACACACACTAGGGAAGCACTAGACTTGGACAATCAGTTTGTGAATTTTTTTCTTTAATTCAAGCTGAGAGCATGAACATGACTAAGTGGTATTATACAGGATGTTTCACAGAATCTTATATAATTGTATAATGACTAACAGATAATGTCTAAAATAACTGACTTAACTGCTTGTTTTGCATATTAATGGCTAAATGATGTAAATGTAATGTATTAGGCAACCACCTTGAAAAGATTAGGATACTTTTTCTTCCCTCAACCTTTGTCAGAGAGAGAGATGAATGACATAGCCTTAAGACTAAAGGAAGATGGGAACTGCCATTTAAGGAGAAGACAAATTAAATAGTAAACATGTAGTAAAAAAATTTACGGCAGTAAGCCCATGAATGAACAGTGAATGACTGTAGAAGAACATATCATGATTCAATTGCCCCTCTGCCCTCATATTCGTATTCGTTCACTTGTACAGACAATTGATGGTTATATTATTTTGTAATGGATAAAATACTAGAAGAATTACCCCATCCTAATACCAAATAGTTCATTAGGTGGGTGTGTTGTAAAGTGGCTATAATTTCACATGTTACAAGCACCCATCTACATACCTTGCCACAATTTAAAACCAGAATAGGTATCATCCGATAGGTTGTACATTGTGTATAAGACAATTTAAAGAAGACTGACTTTGTCACATACACCTTGTAAGTAGTTGTTAACGCTTATTACTTGAGAGGTGATGGAGAGTGTATTATCAAAATGGCATTATTAGTGCGTGCCTGTACTAGTAGGAACTGAAACGCCAGCGGAACTGAAACGCCAGCGGAACTGAAACGCCAGCGGAACTGAAACGCCAGCGGAACTGAAACGCCAGCGGAACTGAAACGCCAGCGGAACTGAAACGCCAGCGGAACTGAAACGCCAGCGGAACTGAAACGCCAGCGGAACTGAAACGCCAGCGGAACTGAAACGCCAGCGGAACTGAAACGCCAGCGGAACTGAAACGCCAGCGGAACTGAAACGCCAGCGGAACTGAAACGCCAGCGGAACTGAAACGCCAGCGGAACTGAAACGCCAGCGGAACTGAGCCCCTGGGTGGGAAACCCTGCACAGGTGTGTTGGGTTACTCACTGTGTTAAGCAGGACCAAGATGGATGGTCTGGGCACCTAAGTGCTGAAGCACAATACAGCAGTGGCCCGCCGGTATTGTAGCGAGGCCATAAGGATAACCGGATACTACTTCGGAAACTCAAAGTCTTGGATGCACCAGAGAGGAACGAGGAAGCATTAAATCTGAAATCATGCAGGGTGGGTTATTTCAGAGGATTTTACTCTTAGAAGCGTACCATTGTATGAATTCCTAATTAACAGGTATAGGTATTTCCTCGCAAACTTTCTGCACTAGACAACAAAAGACTAAAATATGGTTGGTCGGCGCTCGGAAGAATGTGTAGCGAGGGACATTATTCCATGGTTTCAAGAATATGATTCACCTTCTGCTTTTACAAGCTTTGCAGGGAAGCCAGCGGTGGATGAAAGAGGTCTTCCATTTTAAGCGCCCGTGTCTGACAGTCAGTTCAGTATCAGCTTTTATGCTACAGAGGGACTTGCTGTCTTTGCTTTCATGAGATTTTATAGTTAGAATGGTTAGGCACTGTACTGATGCGAACTTTTACTATTCTGGATTTCACCTCCGGGTAGGGAGTAGTCGTTGAATACGCAGCTTTCAGTGATTGAGAGCACTACTACTGTAGATACAGAGACGTTATCTGAATTCCGGCCTTGGGGCTGGGAGTTTGCATTTCTTGTCTATAGAACACAGAGAAGAGAAGACAGTATTAGATTATACTAGTCAGAGGACCGCTTTCTGCTGTATCAGTGTCTGTCTGAGTTGTTTTTATATTCTGTGGCTGGAGTAGTTCTGTCGACACAGATGTGTAAAAGAAGCAACACTCCGATGCACCAGACACAATACATATGGTGATATTGCTAATTGCTTCAGCTTATTAGGGCTATAAAGCTAAACAGCTGTGATCACATAACTTATTTCCACTGAGGCTGCACACAACTGTAGATCATCTTTGAAAGTAGTGTCTTCTAGTGTTTGGTACGTAGGTGATGTCAGTCATCTCTCATTATTTATATTAGATTGGGTAGCCATAAAATGGGACAGATTTGGGCAATAGATCACTAATATTAATTAGGAAATTCATTTGTGTATCTAGATCCATTGGACATTTATATATTAACATTTTAATATATAATGGGGTTGTAATCTACACTCATGCTCATAAATTAAGGATAATCGCAGAACGTGGTACCACAGAACGTGGCACTACACAAAACGTGGCACTACACAAAACTGGTGCTAATAACATAGGCACGTAGGGAAAACACACGGCACGGGTCTAAGTCCACAGTATTGGTAATAAGTTGAGAAAACCATCCCAAAACATGTGCTACAAGACGCCACTGTTTCCTATGCACGTACCCCGACATCAATATGGGACATGATCACCATGCACAAGTACACAGGCCACACAACGGGTTGGCATACTCTGGATCAAGGTGGTCAAGCAGCTGCTTGTGTATAGCCTCCCATTCTTGCACCAGTGCCTGTCAGAGCTCCTGAAGTGTTGTAGGGGTTTGAAGGCGTGCAGCGATAAGTCGACCGAGAGAACATCCCAGACGTGCTTTTTTTTGTGGTTTTAGGGCGCACAACTTCAATGGTCATTAGCGCCCAGACTACGTTAAGAATGCACCGCGAGGTACAAGTTTAAAACAACAACTAAAAGGAAAAACATGATAAAAGACAGACTGACAGGCATAGGATTAAAAAAAACACAGCATAATCAAATGTCCTTAGATAGGTGCGTCAAGTTGATAAAACGAAGAACGCGAGCAGCTGCTCGTGGGTCATCCGCTAAAATGGCATCTAGAGTACATGGCAGGCCACGATCAAGACGCAGTGTGTTAAAATCCGGACAGGACGTTATAATGTGGCGGACCGTCAGCAATTGCCCACATGGGCAGAACGGCGCCGGCGCAGCCGTCAGCAGATGGCGATGGCTGAACTGGCAGTGTCCAATTCGTAACCGGGCCAAAACGACCTCCTCCCGCCGAGAAGGGCGGGAGGAGGACGTCCAAGCCGCGGGAAGAGGTTTCAAGGCCTGAAGCTTGTTGTCCATAAGTGCGGCCCAATCGGCATGCCACAGCGATAAAATGCTCCAACAAATTACCCTGCTACAATCCGACGAAGGGACACAACAAGAAGCTGTCCGAGGCTGGAGGACCGCAGCCTAGGCCGCGGCATCTGCAGCTTTGTTCCCAGGGATACCGACATGGCCAGGAACCCACATAAAGCTAACCGGAGAACAGACGTCCACCAGCTGCTGAAGAGAGCGTTGGATCCGGTGCATGAAAGGGTGAACCGGATACGGAAAACTGAGGCTCTGGATGGCGCTCAGGGAATCTGAGCAGATGACATATGCAGAATGTCTGTGGCGGCAGATGTAAAGAACAGCCTGGTAGAGGGCAAAGAGCTCAGCTGTGAAGACCGAACAATGGCCATGGAGCCGGTATTTGAAACTTTGTGCCCCGACAATAAAGGAACACCCGACCCCATCATTGGTCTTTGAGCCATCTGTATAAATGAAGGTCATATTAATGAACTTCGAACGAAGTTCGACAAAGCGGGAGTGGTAGACCGAACCGGGGGTAACCTCCTTTGGGAGCGAGCTTAAGTCAAGATGAACGCGAACCTGAGCCTGGAGCCAAGGTGGCGTGTGGCTCTCGCCCACTCGAAAGGTTGCAGGGAGTGAAAAATTAAGGTGTTGAAGGAGGGGACGAAAGCGAACTCCTGGGGGTAGCAGGGCAGAGACATACAACCCGTATTGACAGTCGAGAGAGTCGTCAAAAAAGGAATGATAAGATGGGTGGTTGGGCATTGATAGTAGCCGACAGGCATACCGACAAAGCAGTATATCGCGCCGGTAGGTGAGTGGCAATTCGCCAGCGTCAGCATGAAGACACTCTACGGGACTAGTATAAAACGCTCCGATCGCAAGTCAGAAACCCCGATGTTGTATGGAGTTGAGGCAGCGTAAGATGGATGGCCGTGCAGAGGAGTATACGAAGCTCCCATAGTCCAGCTTGGAGCGGACGATCGACCGATATAGACGAAGTAGGACGGTTCGATCCGCTCCCCACGACATACCACTGAGAACACGGAGGACATTTAAAGAACGGGTACAACGGGCAGCCAAATATGACACATGTGGAGACCAGCTAAGTTTCCTGTCAAATGTAAGACGTAAAAATTTTGTTGTCTCCACGAATGGGAGAGCAACGGGACCGAGTCGTAAGGACGGTGGGAAAAACTCTTTGTAGCGCCAGAAGTTAATACAGACCGTCTTCTCGGCAGAAAAACGGAAGCCATTGGCAACACTCCGGGAGTAAAGACGGTCAAGAGAACGCTGAAGACAGCGCTCCAGGACACGTGTACGCTGCGCGCTGCGATAGACGGTAAAATCGTCCACGAAAAGGGAGCCTGATACATCAGCTGGGAGGCAATCCATTATTGGATTGATCGCTATGGCGAAGAGAGCGACGCTCAAAACTGAGCCCTGTGGCACCCCATTCTCCTGGCGAAAGGTGTCTGACAGGACAGAACCCACACGTACCCTGAACTGCCGATCCGTTAAAAAGGAACGAAGAAAAAGAGGGAGGCGACCGCGAAAGCCCCATGTATGCATGGTGCCGAAAATGCCCGCCCTCCAACAGGTGTCGTAAGCCTTCTCCAAATCAAAGAACACAGCCGCAGTCGGGCGCTTCCGCAAGAAGTTATTCATAATGAAGGTCGACAAGGTAACCAGATGGTCAACAGCAGAGTGGCGCCTACGAAATCCACATTGTACATTGGTAAGTAGGCGTTGAGACTCGAGCAGCCAAACCAAACGAGAGTTAACCATTCGCTCCATCACTTTACAGACACAGCTGGTAAGCGAGATGGGTCGATAACTGGAAGGCAAGTGTTTGTCCTTCCCCGGTTTAGGAATCGGGACAACAATAGACTCGCGCCAGCATGCGGGAACATGTCCCTCAATCCAGATGCGATTGTAAGTACGAAGAAGAAAACCTTTACCCGCAGGAGAAAGGTTCTTCAGCATCTGAATATGAATAGAATCAGGCCCTGGAGCGGAGGACCGTGACCGGGCAAGTGCGTTTTCGAGTTCCCACATGGTGAATGGGGCATTATAACTTTCACGATTCGAGGAGCGGAAGTTAGGTGGCCTAGCCTCCTCTGCCTGTTTGCGGGGGAGGAAGGCAGGGTGGTAATGAGCGGAGCTCGAAACCTCTGCGAAAAAGCGGCCGAAGGCATTGGAGACAGCCTCAGGGGCCACAAGGACGTCATTCGCGACCGTCAAGCCAGAAACTGGTGAGTGGACCTTAGTGCCAGATAGCCGGTGCAGGCTACCCCAGACAACACAAGAAGGAGTAGTAAAACTGTTGAAGGTGCTTGTGAAAGCAGCCCAGCTGGCTTTCTTGCTTTAATAATACGACGACACTGTGCACGTAACCGTTTATAAGTGATACAATTCGCCACTGTAGGGTGGCGTTTAAAGGTGCATAAAGCACGTCGACGGGCACGTAAAGCGTCTCTACATGCTGCGGTCCACCAGGGGGTTTAGGTCTGGTGAACAGGCAGGCCACTCCATTGCCTGATATCTTCTGTTTCGAAGTAGTACTCCACGATGGCAGTGCAGTGGGGCTGTACATTATCATTAATCAGTAGGAAGGTGGAACCCACTGTACCCCTGAAAAGGCAGACATACTGGTGCAAAATGATGTCCCGGTACACCTGACCTGTTACAGTTCCTCTGTCAAAGATATTCAGGGGTGTATGTGCACCAATCATAATCCTACCCACACCATCAAACCACAACCTCCATACAGGTCCCTTTCAAGGACATTAAGTGGTTGGTATCTGGTTCCTGGTTCACGTCAGATGAAAACCTGGTGAGAATCACTGTTCAGACTATACCTGGACTCTTCTGTGAACATAATCTGGGACCACTGTTTGAATGACCATGTACTGTGTTCTTGACACCAGGCTTTACGGGCTCTCTTTTTTGTTTTGTTTTGGTTTTAGGGTGCAAAACTTCTATGGTCATTAGCGCCCAGCCCGTGACTTAGGAAACAGTAAAAAACCGAAATTGAAAACCAGCAGCAATGGGAACAAAGTCATAAAATTGGAGAAACTAAAAGCAGAAGGAATGCTTAAAAATCCACTACAGAAAGGGGTTGGTTGTCCCCAAAAAAGGCTTCAAATGACTGACGTCATTTCACTAGCACTAAAACTGGAGAACGCGGTCGGCTGAGCGTGTGTCATCTGCTAAAATCGACGAGAGATCAGGCGATAGCTGTAGACGGGAGCGTAACGGATTAAAATAGGGGCATTCAATTAAAAGGTGTCTTACCGTCCACAGCTGAGAGCAGTGGGGACAGAGTGGGGGAGGATCGCCGCTTAAAAGATGTCGATGGCTAAAACGACAGTGCCCTATCCGGAGTCTAGCTAAAATCACCTCCTCCCGACGACGCGTTCGGGAGGAAGAGGTCCAAGCGCAAGGAAGGGCTTTCACTTCCCGCAATTTATTATGGGGAAGTGTTGACCAATGCGCATGCCATAAATGAGCAACTTTGCGACATAAACCGCTCCGTAGATCGGTGAAGGGAAGCGACTGAATAGCTGGCCGAGGAAGAGAGACTGCAGCCTTGGCCGCTATATCGGCCGCCTCATTCCCACAGATACCAGCGTGTCCCGGGAGCCAGAGGAACGCCACCGAGACGCCCCCCAGGTGGAGCAAGCGCAGACAGTCCTGAATCCGGTGGACCAGAGGGTGCACAGGGTAAAGAGCTTGGAGACTGAGGAGAGAGCTGAGAGAATCTGAGCAGATAACGTACTGTATCCGCCGATGGCGGCGGATGTAGTGGACAGCCTGGAGAACAGCGTAAAGCTCCGCAGTATACACCGAACACTGGTCGGGAACCCGAAATTGATTTGGGGTGTCGCCAACAATATAGGCACTCCCTACACCTAACGATGTTTTCGAGCCGTCCGTCATTTGTGCACATAGAGCAGCAAATGCCCGACGATAAACAAGTGTAGGGGTACCATCCTTGGGAAATCGACAAAGGTCACGGAGCAGGCAGATCCGGGGACGGAGCCAAGGCGCTGCTGTACCCCAAGTTGTCAAGAAGGTTTTAGGAAAGCGGAAGGAAAGAGAATGGAGCAGTTGACGGAAGCGGACTCCCGGGGGTTGTAGGGAGGAAGTGCGGCCTGCATACCCTACATCAAAGGAGGCGTCGAAAAAAAGGTCATGGGCTGGATTAGCAGGCATGGAAGACAGATGGCTAGCATAACGACTTAGAAGGACTGCTCGCCGATTGGACAGCGGAGGTTCAGCAGTCTCAGCATAAAGGCTTTCCACAGGGCTAGTGTAAAAAGCTCCCGACACTAAACGTAATCCACGGTGGTGGATAGAGTCGAGATGCCGAAGAATAGACGGCCGAGCAGAGGAGTAGACTATGCTTCCATAATCCAATTTCGAGCGCACGAAGGCGCGATAGAGGCGGAGAAGGACCACTCGGTCCACTCCCCAGGAGGTACCATTCAGGACACGGAGGGTGTTAAGCGATCGCAGACAGCGAGCCGAAAGATAGGAAACGTGGGAGGAACAGCACAGTTTTCTGTCAAACATAAGACCCAAGAATTTAGCGACGTCTGAAAACGGAAGGTTGACAGGTCCGAGATGTAAGGAGGGCGGAAGAAACTCCTTACGTCGCCAAAAATTAACACAAACGGTCTTACTGGGAGAGAAACGGAAGCCTGTTGCGATGCTCCAAGAGTGGAGGCGATCGAGACATCCTTGAAGATGTCGTTCAAGAAGGCTGGTCCATTGAGAGCTGTAGTAGATCGCAAAATCATCCACAAAGAGGCAGCCCGTGACATCGGGAAGGAGACAATCCATAATTGGATTTATAGCGATGGCAAACAGTACAACACTCAGCACGGAGCCCTGGGGTACCCCGTTTTCTTGGGAGAAAGTGCGGGAGAGAGTGGTGTTCACCCGCACCCTAAATGTGCGCTCTGCCATAAAATCGCGAAGGAAAAGGGGTAGCCGGCCTCGAAAGCCCCAAGAGAACAGTGTGCGGAGGATGCCTGTCCTCCAACAGGTATCGTATGCTCTCTCCAGATCAAAAAATATTGCTACCGTTTGGCGTTTCCGGAGAAAATTGTTCATGATATAAGTGGAGAGAGCAACAAGATGGTCAACTGCAGAACAATGCTTTCAGAATCCGCATTGGGAAGGTGTTAAAAGACTGCGGGATTCCAGCCACCACGCTAAACGGTAATTCACCATAAGCTCCAAAACCTTACAGACACTACTCGTGAGAGAAATGGGGCGATAGCTAGAGGGGAGATGTTTGTCCTTTCCAGGTTTCGGAACAGGAACGACGATAGCTTCCCGCCATCGTCTGGGAAAAGTACTGTCGGTCCAAATTCGATTATAAAGGCGAAGGAGGTAACGTAGACTATGGGTTGATAAATGCAGCAACACTTGGACGTGGATACCATCCGGTCCTGGGGCGGAGGAGCGAGAAGAAGAGAGTGCATGTTGGAGTTCCCGCAAGGAGAAAACAGTATTGTAGCTTTCGCGATTTTGAGAGGAGAAAGAAAGATGTCGCACTTCCGCTGCACGTTTCTTCGGGAGAAACGCTAGCGGGTAATTTGAATAGCTCGAAATCTCGGCAAAGTGCTGACCCAACGAGTTAGAAATTGCGACGGGGTCCACTAATGTGTCATGCGCGACAGTGAGCCCAGAGACCGGGGAGAAACTAGGCGCGCCACATAACCGTCGAAGCCGACTCCAAATTTCCGAGGAGGAAGTGAAGGTGTTAAATGAGCTAATACAGAATTTCCAGCTTGCCTTCTTGCTATCGCGGATGACACGACGGCATTGCGCTCAGAGCTGCTTATAGCGGATACAGTTGGCCAAAGTAGGATGGTGGCGGAAAGCGCGGAGAGCACGTCGCGGCTCACGTAGTGCATCACGGCATGCCTCGTTCCACCAAGGAACTGGGGGGCGCCGGGGCAATTCGGAGGTGCGTGGTAGTGAATGTTCCGCAGCTGTAAGAATAACGTCGGTAATATGTGTGACCTCATTGTCGACGCTGGGAAAGTGACGGTCATCGAATGTCGCTAGAGACGAAAAAAGTCCCAATCGGCCTGGGCAAACTTCCAGCGTCGCGGGCGCATATATGGCTGTTGAGGCTGCAGTCTAAGGACACATGGAAAGTGGTCACTCGAGTGTGTATCATCAAGGGCGAACCATTCGAAGCGCCGAGCTAGCGGAACAGTACCGACCGCAAGGTCCAAATGAGATAAATTTGTCGTGGAGGCAGACAAAAACGTAGGGACCCCAGTGTTGAGGCAAACTAGATCTGCTTGGTGGAAGACATCTAGCAATAATGAGCCACGTGGACAAGGATGTGGAGATCCCCAAAGCGGGTGGTGGGCATTGAAGTCCCCAACCAGCAAATATGGGGGTGGAAGCTGACCAAGAAGATGAAGGAGATCAGCTCGCGCCATTGGTGTGGACGATGGAATATATACAGTGCAAAGAGAGAACGTGTATCTGGAAAGGGAAAGACGGACGGCGACAGCTTGGAAGGAAGTGTTTAAATGGATTGGGTGATAATGGAGAGTTTCATGGAGAAGAAGCACGAGTCCTCCATGTGCTGGAGTGCCTTCAACAGAGGGGAGATCATATCGGACAGACTGAAAATGAGGGAGAACAAAGCGGTCATGGGGACACAGCTTTGTTTCCTGAAGACAGAAGATGACCGGCGAGTAGGATTGTAAGAGGATCGACAATTCATCCCGATTGGCTCGAATACCGCGGATATTCCAGTGGATAATGGACATAGGGTGAACAGAAAATGGAGGAATGTGACCAAGGTCGCTGGCAACTCAACGACTGCTCTGAGCTTGTGACCGACAGCATGGAATGGCATTCAGCCGAAGGCAGAAGATCCTGATCCATAGGTTGGTCAGGAGCAGCTCCTGCCACCAGCGACCGGCCGGTTGATCGGCCGCCAGCAGTGCGCCTCGGCGACACAGAGGACGGCCGAGGGCGATTTTCGCCAGGTGGTGCTGTAGATGGGACACGCCTTGGCGGAGGAGGAGAGGAACTGGGTTTCTTTGTAGCCTTCTTGGAAGTCTGATGTTTAGAGGAAGGAGGAACCGATGGTTGGGAAGTTGCCGTACGTAAAAACTCTTCACGAGTATGCTCCTTTTTCGAAGTCTTGGTGTCTGACTTTTGGGCTCGAGATTTAGCAGAACTCGACGAAGGGTGAGCCAGAGAGTGGGCAGGCGAAAGTGGTGAGGTTGAACGTGCGATCTTTGCGCTGGCCGATCTGACGACCGTGGCACTAAAGGTGAGGTCGCATGTCTGCGTGGCCGCCTCCTTTGTTGGCCAATGAGAAGCAAGGACAGCGCTGTATTTTCCTTTCTGAGGCACGGTGGGCTGTCGACTGGCGAATAATTTTCGAGCAGCAAAGGTCGACACCTTTTCCTTTACTCTAATTTCCTGGATGAGCTTTTCGTCCGTAAAAACAGGGCAATTTCGAGAGGAAGCAGCGTGGTCACCCATACAGTTGATGCAGCGAGGGGATGGAGGTGGACAAGCACCCTCATGGGCATCCTTGCCACACGTAACACATTTGGCCGGATTGGAACAGGACTGGCTGGTGTGATTGAACCGCTGACACCGATAGCAACGCGTAGGGTTTGGGACATAAGGGCGAACGGAAATTATCTCATAGCCTGCTTTGATTTTCGATGGGAGTTGAACTTTGTCAAATGTCAAGAAGACAGTGCGGGTTGGAATGATGTTCGTGTCAACCCTTTTCATAACCCTATGAACAGCCGTTACACCCTGGTCAGACAGGTAGTGCTGAATTTCTTCGTCAGACAGTCCATCGAGGGAGCGTGTATAAACGACTCCACGCGAGGAATTTAAGGTACGGTGCGGTTCCACCCGGACAGGGAAAGTGTGTAGTAGTGAGGTACGCAGCAATTTTTGGGCCTGGAGGGCACTGACTGTTTCTAACAACAGGGTGCCATTCCGTAATGTGGAACAAGACTTTACTGGACCTGCAATTGCGTCGACACCTTTCTGAATAATGAAAGGGTTGACCGTGGAGAAGTCGTGACCTTCGTCAGACCGAGAAACAACAAGGAACTGTGGCAACGATGGAAGAACTGACTGTGGTTGAGACTCAGTGAACTTACGTTTGTGAGCAGACATAGTGGAAGGTGAGGAAACCATTGCGGAAGAATCCCCCATGATTACAGGCGTCTCCGATTTATTTAATAAAATTGCAGCCAAATAGCCATATACAGTTACTTTGCTTAACATTTTACATTTACATTTTACATTTTTGCATATTCATTTATCGATTTCACTCTTTTACTGCACAGTTCTATGTGATATCGTTCACAGGCTTCGTTACACAGTTCACATACACATGTTGCGGTTGGGTCGTGATAAGTTTTGTTTTTGCAGATTAGATGATGAAAGCCGTGAATAGAAAGTCTAGTTACGACATGTCGCTGTTCGAAGTTTGGTGCTGTCCATGAGCGGTTCGTCATTGCTTCGGTGCCATAAAACTCCGGCCATATTTTTTCTCGTTTGTCCTCCATGATCTTCAGTTGCTTTCTGGAAGCCCTGGTGTGTGGCATCATATATCGAAGTCTGATGTCTTCAATTAGGAATGTCTCTCTCGCTAGCAGGTACACTAGTCTAGATCTTGTTGTCTTTGAGAGACCTAGTGCTCTTTTTAGATAGGTCGATTTTACCTTTTCTAGTGTTTCCAGATTTTTTTCTGTCAGGTGGTCCCATATAACCTCCATCCCATAGGCCAGGATTGGTAAGATTTTTGTGTTGAATAATTTCATGGCTGTTTCTAGACTGAGTAGGCGGATGTTTTTGATGTCCTGTCAAGGCGTCTCCGATGGCGCGCTCCTCCCTTGTGGGGGCCCTCTCTGAGGGCACTCCCGCCTTAGGTGATTGTTCACACCTCAGGTCACACCTCCGGTCACACCTCCCGACAAACGGACGGAGGGAGGGACCAATCGGCACTTTCGGAAGGTATCAGCTCGGGTAATCACCCCTCCCTGGGCCTGGCCGTTACCAGGGGGTACGTACGTGTCCTACCTGTCTACCCGGGGCGGGGAATTACGCGTTACCCCGTCACCGGCTACGCATGGAAGTGCGTGGGTTGGCCTTCAGACACACACAGGGAGGAAGAAAGAGAAAGGGAAAGGAAAGAAGAGAGGTCTCAAACGCCGCAGCGGAGAAAAGGGTAGAGAGAAGAGGTAAGGAAAAGAGAAGGACAAAGGAAGGATGAAGACTTACAAGCAAGGAAGGCGAAGAATTTAGTATATTTACAAGTGTCCGTCTCCGGACGTAGGCACAAACCATAACCCCAGAGAAAGGGAAAGAAAGAGCCAGAGGTGCAGGGGGGGGGGGGGGGGGGGTGGCGAAGATGGGGGATGGGGAAGGATGCGGAAAGGGAAGGTATGCAGCCCGGAAAGGAAGGAAGGCCACATCAGCTCGGGGTCCCGTGCTCGCTACGCACGTATCCACAAGAGAGTTGTGGATCCCCTGGGGGGACGGGCTCTCCTGTGACCAGGGGTCAGTGGAATGCACCTTGCAGGTCTCTGGGCAAATAAACCTTGTCATAAGTTGCCTGTAGACTGTGTGTCTGGGGAAAACTGTTCCAATGGTTGCGGTAAGGTACTGAGCAAGTCTACCTGCAGTACTCGGAGGCCGTCTGCGGGCACTGATGGTGAGATATCGGTCTTGTGATGTTTTACACTGTGGACGTCCCGTACTGTAGCACCTGGACATGTTTCCTGTCTGCTGGAATCACTGCTATTAACTTGAGATCACACTTTGTGGCACACCGAGGGCCCATGCTACGACCTGCTGTGTTTGAGCAGCCTCCAGTCGCCATAGTATTCTACCCCTCATAACGTCATCCATGTGTGTTCTTTGAGCCATTTTCAACACACAGTCACCATTGGCATGTCTGAGTACAGTGCAGCAAGTAAGTGTACAGATGTTTTCAGACATGCACTAACACACCTCTGCACATGTGGACTGCTGCCAGCACCACCGTGCGACAACCGCAGGTCAAATGCACTGAATGGTCATACCCCGAGGTGATTTAAATCCGCCAACTGTCCACCAGAGCATTATTTCACCATGTATCAGCATAATCATTAATTTATGAGCATGAGTATACAATAAATGTGGAAGTAGAAACAGCATTTGTCATTTTGAAGTTACTGGTTTTCTTAATCATTCATTTATGTATAAGTTTTAATTTATATGTTGAAGAGCAAGGAGGAGACATCACCATTAAGATATCCTAAGCTCAGCTTCAGGGGGTAGTCAGACAGTACCAAATCTTCATTTTCGTGTTCAGTATTTTCTGTTGTGCACATTCATTTTACACCCGCCTGGACTATCATCTTGGAAAGCTGCCGGAGCAAGAGCTGAAAGCGAACACTAAGATTCAACAGGTAAGAGGGACATGCCCCATACTGGCAATCAAAGGTGTCATTGAATGAGGCATAGGATGGATGGTCATGCATGGCAGACTAACAGCATGCATATCTGCTGAGGATAAAGTCACAGCAGTAGGACAGCGGCAGTTTGGTGGCTTCTACATACACTCAACCATGCTAGTGTAAAAGGTGTCGTGATGGTGGATAGTGTTCAGATGATGTAATATGGACGGATGCGCAAATGCATTAACGAAACACCAATTACTCTAGTTTTGAAGGGACAAGGGAATGGTGCAAACTGAGGAGGGTGGTTTGGTCTGCTCCCCAGGAAGTACCACTGAGGACACCTAGGACATTGAGGGACAGCGTACAGCAGGCTACCAGGTAAGACATGCGGGATGACCAAGGAAGTTTCCTACTGAGCATGAGCCCCAGGAATTCTATAGTTTCGAAAAACAGAAGGCCAACAGGCCCAACATATAAAGATAGTGGAAGAAACCAATAGCGCCACCAGGAATTCATACAAAAGGCTTTGTCAGTGGAAAAGTGAAAGCCACTGTCGATGCTTCATGAGTAGAGACAATCGGGACATCACCGAAGATGCCACTCAATGAGACAGGTCCATGGAGAACTGCAACAGATGGCAAAATCGTCAATGAAAATGAAGCTGGATGTGTCCTGCAGGAGACAGGCCATTACAGGGTTAATAGCAAAACCAAATTGGATGACTCTCACGACGGAACCCTGAGGCACTCAGTTTTCCTGGATAAAGGTGTCAGACACCGCAAAACCCACACGTAAATTGCAAACTTTGTCTTTTAAAAATACCTGAAGAAAACAGGGCAGGCAGCCATGGAAACCCCATGTGTAGAGAGTACAGAGGATACCAGCCCTTCAGCAGATGTCTTAGGATTTCTCGAAATCGAAAAACACAGCCACAGTCTGGTATTTCAACAGAAAACCACTTATGACATGGGTGGACAAAGTGATAAGACAGTCAACTGCAGAATGGCACCCTCTAAATACACACTGTGCAGTGGTTAGTAAATTGCGAGAGACTAGCCACCATACCAGCCGAGCATGAATCATACGCATCACCCTGCAAACACAGTGGTGAGAGAAATGGGGTGGTAGCTACAAGAAAGGTGTATGTCCTTATCGGGCTTAGGTACGCATATACAGTAGCTTCTCACTTTCAGGCAAGTGCTCCACCGGCAGCTACTGAAGCACTACTCACGACCAAGCCCCACAGCTTCAATTCTGCCAGTACCTAGTCTCCTACCTTCCAAACTTCACAGAAAATCTTCTGCGAACTTTGCAGAACTGACAAAGGTCCTGGGTTTGAGTCTTGGTCTGACACACAGTTTTAAACTGCCAGGGAGTTTGATATTAGTGCACACACTGCTGCGGAGTTAAAATTTCATTCGGGGGTAAATGATATTGAAAAACTTTTAGCTACAGCACAGATCATAATTCATAGAAAAGTTTAGAGGTGGTCTTTATCCAGCAGTAGATGTAGAATGACTGACTAGAAATTTCTTCACTGATCACTTTAAAACACTGGAAGAAGAAGAAAAAGAAAAAACTTTCTAACACAATGTATAGAAAACCAGAAATCAGAAATTAGATATCATTAATGTGAGCGAAAGTTACTTGTGTGAAAGTAAACTCTTAAGACAATTCATAGCTACAATACGCAGGAATCACTGTACAGGCGTGAAATTACATTCATAAGCCATTAAAGACATTTTGATGCATCAACAGTGTGTGTTCTAGTATCATCCCATACAAAGTAACAGTGGATCTTTTATTAGTTGTTCATTCTCTGAATGAAAGGTTTTACTATTTTGTTCACTTAGATCTCAGAAGTTGTTTGGTTGATGATCACTACAATAATTCATGTTCCACAAATTGCAAACCATGATGTTTTCATATGTGCAGGCCCTTTATTTAACTGGTGGTGATTTTCAGGACTCCAATCTACATCTATACTCTGCAAACCAATGTGAGGTTCATGGCAGAGGATACATCCTGTCGTATCACTATTAGGGTTTCTTCCATTCCATTCACGTATTGAGCATGGGAAGAATGATTGATTGACTGAATGAATGCATCTGTGCATTCAATGATTATTCTAATTTTATCCTCACAATCCCTATGTAAGCAATACATATAAGGTTTTAGTATGTTTCTGAAGTCATCATTTAAGGCCGGTTCTTGGAACTTTGTTAATAGACTTTCTTGGTATAGTTTACAGTAACTGACACACTCGCATGGATCAAATAAACCTTTGACCATTTGTGTTACCTTTGTCTGTATATATATCCCCATTAGTCATATTTGGTACTGGTTTCTCACACTTAAACAATGGAAAATCCAGGATCGAATGTAACAATATGAGATAAGGAAAGTTGCTACTTACCATATAGCAGAGATGCTGAGTCACGATAGACACAATAAAAAAAGACACACAATCATAGCTTTTGGCCATTAAGGCCTTCGTCAGCAGTGTACACACACACACACACACACACACACACACACACACACACATCTGCAGTCTCAGAGTTGCAACTGCAGACGTGTGTGTGTGTGTGTGTGTGTGTGTGTGTGTGTGTGTGTGTGTGTGTGTGTGTGTGTGTGTGTGTGTGTGTGTGTACTGCTGACAAAGGCCTTAATGGCTGAAAGCTATGATTGTGTGAATCTTTTTATTGTGGCTATCGCGACTCAGCATCTCCACTATATGGTGAGTAGCAACTTTCCTTCTTTCGTATTGTTACATTCTCTCACACTTACGCAAAATTCAAGTTCTGGTCACACAATTTATTTGCAAGCAATATCCTTTGTAGACTTATTGCTTTCTATGAGTTGGCTGATTCCAATAGTGACTCATTGATATAGTCTGAGCATGCATTTTTTGTTTTGTGATGTGCACAGTTTTACATTTCTGAAAATTTTAACCAAATTGCCGATCTTTGAACCACTTTGAAATCTTATCAAGATCTGTCTAAATATTTATGCAGCTCCTTTCAGTCAGTGCATCACAGGTAACTGCATCATCTGCAAGAAGTCTGAGATTACTATTAATATTTTCTGCAGGGTCACTGATACACAATATGAACAGCAGGTGTCCCAACGTTCTCCCCTGGGGCACACATCAAGTTACTTCTACGTCTGATGATGAATCTGGTCAAGGTAACACACACTGCCCCCCCCCCCTCCCCCAATCAAAAAGTCTTCAATCCAGGCATAAATTTCAATTTCTACCCCATGTGAGCATACTCTTGACAGTAAGCATAGGTGTCATATCGAGTCAAATGGTTTTCGGAACTCAAGGAATACTGCATCTACCCAACTGCCTTGACACAAAGCTTTCAGTATGTCATGTGAGTAAAGTGAGCGTTTTCACGTGGTCAATGTTTTTGGAAAAAAAAAAAAAAAAAAGCACTTCACAATGAATGTCTCATCCCACATAGGTCATTCTGGTACCAGCGACCAGCATGAGCTGTTCCTTTTGAAGGTTTCAGTAAGTTTGTGCTCAACTTTGTTACTGATTCACCGATCTTAGGTACTAAAAGTGTGGAAAGTTTTACTCAGCTTTCTTTCAAAAACCATTCGTAACATCTTTAGCTTATTCTAAGACTGATATTCCACCTGCCACATTTAACAACGGAGCAATGTATCTTTCAGTGACTGGTGTCTGCCCATAGGGGTATATGTTCCTACAACAATAGAGACCACCCATTCGTGTCTCTTAAACACCTTATATGTTACTACATAATTTATTTTAAGGGAGTATTACACTAACACCTGTCACTAAAACTGTTTCCCGCCAGACTGAGGCCTTTAGCTTTGTCAAATATGGGCAGCACTTTCACTAATAATGCTGTATAGGCACACGTGACCCATCCAACAACTTTAGCCAGTCTCTCTATCTCTCTCTGCTACTTGAATTTAAAGTGTTACTGTCTAGTGCAAACATTTCATAGCAATACACAGGTGGAGAATTGAAGACATCTGGGAAAGCTTAGTGTTTATCAAGCTTTCACTGTAGATCAATGTAATTATCTGCTTTACAGTAGATTCCATATAAAAAATTGGGTAAACAATAAATAAAAATTTAATGTGTGATTCAATGTGCCAAGTGAGAGAACTTAAACCTTTAAATATTAAAGATCTGTGTGCAGAACCAGGACTATAACCCTGTCGAGTGCACAGTTTTAATTTGTCGGGACCGTCCGTATCAGCACACTATTCACCGCAAAGCGAAAAATTTATTACGAGTACTTTAAGCTTTTCCTTTGCGGGGAAATAACCTACCTCCTGAGCATTCCTCGGGCATTAGAAGCTTGATTTTAACAGTACCTATCATTCATACTCAATAGCTACTCTTACTTACATGTTGGGCTACCAGTCCTTAGAGAAAAAAAATCAATAGCAGAAAAACTATAGAAAACCGGTTTCAAACAAACTTGGGCACACAGTTCTCTCAAGTTCAATTCAGCAAAGATTTCTGGTAGTGGTACTTCTGTTTTTTAACACAGACAAATTTTAATTTCTATTTTAATAAGGCCTCATGAAGATACTTCTTAAATATGTAATTTAGAAATAGCTACTGATGCACGATGTTCTTAAGCAAGAATCATATTACTTATTTCCTGTAAGCAATAATTATAAAGGTAATATCAATTAAAAACATAATTGTATGTAAACACTGCAAGGGAGAGAATGAGCCTTTTACTTAGTAGCAGCATCTGCTATTATCAAAATTTGATTGGTTGACTGCCACTTAAAACTAGACCCTTCTCTTTCACAGGTATTACCAACGGAAGTATCCAAGCTCGACTTATAACCTGTTTTACAGCTCACCAAGACAGAGAGTGAAGCTATGAAAAGATATGAGAATTGTGCCTGAATCAGCTAGTGTGTAAGTGAATTGTCAACTATGGCACACCGCCTTTGATTGAGTGCTGGTCGTGCACACTGTTTTAACCTGCTAGTTTCATAATGAGACACACACAACTTATACACTGACAATTAACTAATTTATTACCTGTTGGACTTGAAGCAATTTCATAACCAAATCCTTGGGGATTTGCATCTGCTGTTGCTGCTGAGAGATATTAGTAGTTTGCTTGTTTTGGGAGTTAGTATTCTCCAGGCCTCCTACCATATTCACAGAATGATCAGGAATTGATGTCTGGCGACTAACTTGCCTATTTTGTTGTGAGTTTTTCAGCATCTGCAACCAGAATAATTTATCTTATTAATAACATGGTACCTTCTATATACGATGTTTCATATACCACCTCTAAAATCATAGTTTTAACATCTGCCAACAGTTGTGTACATAATTTATCATAAAGGAGAGGGTAATTTGGTGAATTTGATGGAATGAACATCATTACATACAGAACAGGGAAATAATGAACTTCATTGCAAAAACTTTATGCTACAATACAACTTCTTATAAAATTATATAATGTGTAAAACCTTGTTTCTGAACAAATAACTACTGTATCATTGGAAGCTTGCTAGAAGTCAAGATTTACTTTCGAAGGCTTTAAACATGCCAAGGGCAGTAGAAACCGAACTAAAGCAATCAGACAGGTTTATGGAGTTATGCTATATAAAGTGCTCTTAGTTTGCATTACATTTCATGCGAAAATTGACATCCAATGTATTCTAAACTTCAGAAATTCTAATAAACTTTAACTACATCCCTACAATATACATGAAAATTTATCAACTAATATGATCCTCAGTGACCCGAATATCCAAACAATCAAAATTAAAAAAAAGTTTGCATTAATAACATTTATGAAAATTAAACACACAGATAAGGTGCGCATAATGGCATGAAAATATGAAAAGGACGGAACGGCTAACAGTACTTACCTTAATGTGGTGGCCTTCCAATACACATTTAAAAATGTGAACACTATTTGTCACTTCTGTAACTAGAAGTTCCTTTTTCCAGAAAGAAAGGGATAAGTTTGGAAAATACAAAAGAGGAACAGTTCACTGTATCTTTGTCATTTTGTATATGTATAACATCAATACAAGACCCACAGATGAGGCTTTACGAAAAGCTCTCCATGTTACTAATGACATGTCAAATAGTATTTAAAACAAGGGTTTGGTAGAAAAGTCATGGCATGGTTGGCTGGAAGACCCCCAAAGAGCATGTTCAACCTACTAATTGGAATGGTTTTTTCTATTGTGTGTGATGTTTCTGTTGGCTGATGATAGGATGATGAAACCCAGTGCTGGAACATAGCCTACTCCTCTCTAAGCGGACCACAGAGGGCTTTAATGTCTCAACTGATGGATGAATCACCAGCGGTATTACATGCTCCCTCCCCCTGAGAGTCTGTGGGAAATTGATCGCCAGTCTTAGCACCAGTGTGCTGCATTAAATTCAGAGACTGTCAACGCCATTCCTCGCCTTTGCCAGAATGGCAAAGGAAAGCAGCCAACACCACGACATACCCAAGCAGTTACCCATCCTAGCACTGGCCACACCTGATTTTGCTTAACTTCAGTGATCTGATGAGAAACAGTGTTAAAGAAGCCAAGGCTGTTAGCAAGGGTTAGATGTGAAGTGCATAATGTGACAACCAATGAAAATGATAAATGTGTAATTCTGAGTTAAGATGGATTACATTTTAAGTTAAGGTGGTTAAATTCTCACAATTTATTTTGCATGATGACAATATGGTAGACCTAGTGTCCAAATAATTGAGACTTGTCAATGGAATGAAACAGTCACAATTGTGATGTTACAGCTCCCAAAGTTATGGTCATCATAACCACAAGGCACATAGCACCATTAAAATTCTGTCCCTCAGTTAACATAAAATTTGTTATTTGGGTTTAGACTTTTGGAAGTTGAATAATTTATACCTCTATTGTATAAAGCTTCACATCACAAATGGGGATTCTTGTTGCAAGTTTTATTATTGCAACATTGTAATATCTTGGGAGAATGGGAGAAATAAAAATAAACTCAGCTGTGATAATCACTTGCCCTATAGTGCAGGTGTTCAATAACAGAAAGGTACATACAGAAGAACTGCAACAGGATAGCTCCACTTTTCTTCACTGTGCATACCTGCAGGGGGGAGGGGGGGGGGGGGGGCAGCAGCGATACAGCTATGAGAGGGAATACACCAAGTTTAAGAACAGGGACACAGCACTGGAGTGAGATCATCCAAATGCAGGCATGTTTAACATTTAGAACAGGATATTGGGACTGATGGGATACACTGGAGGGAGACAGGTACAAGAACAGCCTTAAAGATTTATTAACTCATGCCTATTAAGTAAACTGAGGATGCCAAAGTGAAGTAATGAGAAGCTTGAGGATGAGGAATAAACATGATGGAAATAAGAGCCACAGATGAGTGGAGGATAAGGATTAACAATGACAAACAAGATGAGTTACTGAATGTAGGATTTAATGAAAGGACAATTATATCTGTACAATACAAAAGGCTGTTTGGGAGGGTGGAGCGAGGAGGAGCCAGATAGTCTAGATTGTAAGGCAGCCAATAATGTTAGTCGACACAAGGCCCTGTGTATATATTGTGTGGAAACAAGGATTCTGTTGCTGATATTAAAGTGTGTGCTTCTAAACCAGTTTACCATGGAAAATTCAAATATGTAAACAAAACAAAATATCATTGCCAAACACGCACACGCACAGCAAATACACACGCACGGCAAATACACACGCACACACACGCACACACACGCACGGCAAATACACACGCACACACACGCACACACACGCACGGCAAATACACACGCACACACACGCACACACACGCACGGCAAATACACACGCACACACACGCACGGCAAATACACACGCACACGCACGCACACGCACGCACACACACACACACACACACACACACACACACACACACACACACACACACACACAAAAACGGCAAACACAAACACACACACACACACACACGCGCGGCAAACACACACACACACGCGGCAAACACACACACACACACGCGGCAAACACACACACACACGCGGCAAACACACACACACACACGGCAAACACACACACACACGGCAAACACACACACACACGGCAAACACACACACACACACACACACACACACACACACACACACACACGGACACTAGAGAAATATGGGTATGTTGCCACAACCAGTAATGATGGAACGTGATAATTTCTTGTTCAACAGCAGATGGGAAGAATCAGATGTCATTGGGTTACACTCTGCCACACCTATGTCATTAAGAGCCCCTGGAATAGTTGATTAACTCTAACAGCAACAGCCGGTCACTGCTTCGGCACTAAACCTTCACACTTCCCAGACGCAGGTGCATCAAGTTTCCAACAGTGGTGTTAGTCGTAATTTGTGTCAATGTTAATGAGTGGGAGTTTTGGCTGAGAAGTAAACATCTGTCATATTACTTAACACAGTTGAACTTTTAAGTTCCTGTGTTTAAAGATTTAGCCTGGTACTGAAAGTAAATGGATTGCTTTTACGTATACATTTCTCTAGTTCCCTATAGGTGTATTACTGAAGAGGTATTCTTAAATTTTCAGAAAAGCCATGTATTCGTGGATGTCGATATAAGCCATACAACTTCTTCTATGTCTAAGGGAAGTCAGAAACAGGAAGAAAATTTCAACAGTCATAAAGAAAGCATATAAACATTACTTTGTAGTAGAGGTAGGAGATCAAGCTAAAGAATGGGTACCACATCTCTGTTCTACATGTTACTGCAAACTAATTCATTGGTGGAAAGGTAAAGAGAATGTGGCAGTGTTTGCTGTGCCCACGGTGTTGAGAGAGCCCAAGGACCACGTTACTGATTGTTATTTCTGCCTAACAAATATTCATGGTTTTACAAACAAATCTATGAGGCACATTGCTTACCCAGATATGCCTTCAGCGAGAATGCCAGTGCAGCACTCTGACAGCCCTCCAGTACCTTCAAGAGCTCCAGGTCAAATTAGGAGTGACAGTCAAGTAAGTAGTACTAAAGAAATCACAGATGATCCTTTGTATCATTCCACAAGTGAGTCATCGCCACATTTGTTAACACAAGCAGATTTAAATGATTTAGTATGTGATCTAGGACTAAGTAAACGAAAGGTGCAGCAACTTGGCTTAAAATTACAAGAGTACAATCTACTCCACCAAAGTACGAAAATCAGTGTGCTCAGGCACAGAGAACATGCCTTTATTTCCTATTTTGCAACTGACGGAGCACTGACATTTTGCAATGACATTGCTGGCCTAATGAAAGTGCTGAACTTCACCTACATTTCACAGGAGTGGAGACTTTCCATAGATGCGTCGAAAACAAGTCTCAAGGGTGCTTTGCTCCATAATGGAAATAAAGTACCCTCTGTTCCAGTAGCTTATGCCAGCTTGACCAAAGCTAATTACGAATTCATACAAAGGATGCTAAATTCATTACAATACAATGAATACAAATGGAAAATATGTGCAGATTTCGAGGTAATTGCTATGGTACTGGGAATGCAAAAAGGCTACATGAAGTATGCTCATTTTCTTTGCAAGTTGGATAGTCGGGACAGAAATTCTCACTACGTGGAAAATAAATGGTCTACATGGAAGTGGAAAGTTGGCGAAAATGTGCAACGTGAAAGTCTGGTAGCTCCTAAAGATGTACTACTTCCACCGCTTCACATCAAACTTGGCGTAATGAAACAATTTGCAAAGGCCTTGGAAGCAATGGGCAGTGGGTTTTCATATATAGCTACCAGATTCCCCCTTATTTCAGTTGCAAAAATAAATTAAGGTGTATTTGTGGGCCCACAAATCAAGGAACTGCAGAAAGATGCAAATTTTGAAGCACATTTAACTGACAAAGGAAAGACAGAATGGGACTGTTTCAAAATGGTGTCAGAAAACTTCCTCGGAAGAAGAGCTACTAAATACAAAGCAATGGTGAATAACATGATCAAAGCATATCGGTATCTGGGGTGAAATAAGTCGTTGAAGGACTTTCATCTGGTTTACTTCACGGAGAGTAGTTGTGACATATCGAATTAACATTGTGATAGATTCCATAAAGACATTTCTACCGTAGAAAGGCGTTATGAAGGGAAGTGGGTACCTTCTATGAGGCGTGACAAAGTAATGAGACTTATTTTCTTTGCAAGTTGTGGCAACCCTGCAGGCTTGCATAGCCACAATATCTTTGACCTTGGTCTATGAGCTGCTTATAGTCCAAACGGTACATCGATTCAAGAGCTCAGTCGTGAGTTGTGCTGTAATAAATTAATACGAGTTTGTATCTCTCGTCACGGAAATGGAACTGCATAATATTGCGCAACGGTATGCCATTTCTTTTTGCGTTAAATTGGGTGAAACTGCGATGACAACTTACAGTAAGCTTCAGAAGGCTTTTGGAGAGGATGTTATGTCAAGAGCTCAAGTTTTTCGTTGGCATAAAATGTTTAGTGAAGGCAGAACGAATGTTGAAGATGAAGGCTGCAGCAGACAACCATCATGGACGGATGTCAACTTGGCCAGGGTGCGTGAACTTGTACGATCTGATCAAAGACTATCTGTGAAAATGAGTACAGAAGACCTGAACATCAATCGAGAAACCCCCACAGAACGTATCTCTGCCTACGTAGATCAATACCTTCAACCCATTACATGCAGTATCCCATCCTTCATCAAAGACACCCACCACTTTCTCGAACACCTGGAATCCTTACCCAATCCGTTACCCCCAGAAACCATCCTTGTAACCATTGATGCCATTTCCTTATACACAAATATCCCGCACGTCCAGGGCCTCGCTGCGATGGAGCACTTCCTTTCACGCCGATCACCTGCCACCCTACCTAAAACCTCTTTCCTCATTACCTTAGCCAGCTTCATCCTGACCCACAACTTCTTCACTTTTGAAGACCAGACATACCAACAATTAAAGGGAACAGCCATGGGTACCAGGATGGCCCCTTCGTACGCCAACCTATTCATGGGTCGCTTAGAGGAAGCCTTCTTGGTTACCCAGGCCTGCCAACCCAAAGTTTGGTACAGATTTATTGATGACATCTTCATGATCTGGACTCACAGTGAAGAAGAACTCCAGAATTTCCTCTCCAACCTCAACTACTTTGGTTCCATCAGATTCACCTGGTCCTACTCCAAATCCCATGCCACTTTTCTTGATGTTGACCTCCACCTGTCCAATGGCCAGCTTCACACGTCCGTCCACATCAAACCCACCAACAAGCAACAGTACCTCCATTACGACAGCTGCCACCCATTCCACATCAAACGGTCCCTTCCCTACAGCCTAGGTCTTCGTGGCAAACGAATCTGCTCCAGTCCGGAATCCCTGAAGCAGTACACCAACAACCTGACAACAGCTTTCACATCCCGCAACTACCCTCCCGACCTGGTACAGAAGCAAATAACCAGAGCCACTTCCTCATCCTCTCAAACCCAGAACATCCCACAGAAGAACCACAAAAGTGCCCCACTTGTGACGTATCCAGCAGGGATACGACTTCCTCAAATCCTGCCCTGAAATGAGATCCATCCTTCATGAAATCCTCCCCACTCCACCAAGAGTGTCTTTCCGCCGTCCACCTAACCTTCGTAACCTCTTAGTTCATCCCTATGAAATCCCCAAACCACCTTCCCTACCCTCTGGCTCCTACCCTTGTAACCGCCCCCAGTGTAAAACCTGTCCCATGCACCCTCCCACCACCACCTACTCCAGTCCTGTAACCCGGAAGGTGTACACGATCAAAGGCAGAGCCACGTGTGAAAGCACCCACGTGATCTACCAACTGACCTGCCTACACTGTGACGCAATCTATGTGGGAATGACCAGCAACAAACTGTCCATTCGCATGAATGGACACAGGCAGACAGTGTTTGTTGGTAATGAGGATCACCCTGTGGCTAAACATGCCTTGGTGCACGGCCAGCACATCTTGGCACAGTGTTACACCGTCCAGTTTATCTGGATAGTTCCCACTAACACCAACCTATCCGAACTCTGGAGATGGGAACTTGCTCTTCAATATATCCTCTCTTCCCGTTATCCACCAGGCCTCAATCTCCGCTAATTTCAAGTTGCCGCCACTCATACCTCACCTGTCATTCAACATCATCTTTGCCTCTTCACTTCCGCCTCGACTGACATCTCTGCCCAAACTTTAAATATGTCTGCTTGTGTCTGTATATGTGTGGATGGATATGTGTGTGTGCGCGCGCGAGTGTATACCTGTCCTTTTTTCCCCTAAGGTAAGTCTTTCCGCTCCCGGGATTGGAATGACTCCTTACCCTCTCCCTTAAAACCCACATCCTTTCGTCTTTCCCTCTCCTTCCCTCTTTCCTGATGAGGCAACAGTTTGTTGCGAAAGCTTGAATTTTGTGTGTATGTTTGTGTTCGTTTGTGTGTCTGTCGACCTGCCAGCACTTTCATTTGGTAAGTCACATCATCTTTGTTTTTAGATATATTTTTCCTACGTGGAATGTTTCCCTATATATATATATATATATATATATATATATATATATATATATATATATATATATATATATATATCCCATCAGTAGATAACGCTGCGGCAATCGACACATCAATTTGAAGTTTCACTAACTGAAGTACAAGGCAAGCTGTAGTTCCTTTAGATCCTATAAACATTTGTCATACACTTGTTTCAATACGGGAGAAAGTGTAATGAATATGGCAGATGTTAAAAAATGCATCATCAGATATTCAAGATTACTGTGACAGGTCTTCATGGATACATTAAAAGCAAATGTGACATGTTTAGACAAACTTTTGGAAAGGAGTAAACCTCAAACTGTTTAACACTGAGAATGACAAAAGCTTCTGAGTGCCACCAACCCTTACTGGTCAGAACTCTAGGACACACTATTTCACTGGTGATGTATTACAAACGCCATAATGTGCATGGAAACTACAGAGATAATCAAGTGGAATGATACATTCGTTATGATGGAATATGTTTTGCTGCTGTAACAGCCACTGGTTTAACTTCTCTGTACACAGAAGTGCTACTATCATATGATTCAGTGTAGTCTAGAATATAAATTTCTACTCATCTTTCAATTTCATTACCTTCGGACTGCTATAAAATTCATTACAGGTGTTCTATGTATTCCATTACTTCCCTGTCGAACAATTTAAGACCCATTTCAGTACCTGTATCATGACCTGCACACAACCAAGCTCTTTAGATACAGGGACACACAATAATCAGCTCAGATTCCTCAGCATACGTTTCGGTATCACATCACTGTCACATGCAACTTAAGTGAGCATTTGTGGTACTCTCAGGCAAAATAGGTGTGAAAAACCAGTGGTCAAATTTACTGCTGACAGTTCTATGTATACAGTAATAAAATGAACAAACAGAGTTCCAAGCTTAATTTCTACAGTATAATCTCTGTTGATTTTCTTTTCAACTAAATTTCAAAGCTGCATTTCATAGTGGTTAATTTGACAGATTCCACAGTTCTAGTGTTACGGATTCAGTCAACCATGTAGAACTGAGAGCTGTTCAAGTTTATTCTTTATAACCTTGTAGTTGCAATAATGCCCATGTGTGCGCGCACGGGTGTGCCACTTATCAGTAAGTTGCAACTTGTATTCACATAACTATGTTTAAGCAAAAAGGTTACTTACTTTCAGAATGGCTCAAATATATATAACACCACTTCCATCTATCCTTGTAGCTGCCTTAACATTATGGCATTTGTAATCATGAAAAATTAATGTTGCCTTCTAATGATTTGACATTAAGGTGGTGGTGGTGGTGGGTAGTGTTTAACGTCCCGTCGACAACGAGGTCATTAGAGACGGAGCGCAAGCTCGGGTTAGGGAAGGATTGGGAAGGAAATCGGCCGTGCCCTTTCAAAGGAACCATTCCGGCATTTGCCTGAAACGATTTAGGGAAATCACGGAAAACCTAAATCAGGATGGCCGGAGACGGGATTGAACCGTCGTCCTCCTGAATGCAAGTCCAGTGTGCTAACCACTGCGCCACCTCGCTCGGTGACATTAAGGGTGCTGGCATCTAGAGGCATCCTGATCTGTCATAACTGTTTACAAATTTTTGTATTACCTGTTACGGAGAATGACCACATTCATTACACTATAATACTGTAACAAATATGTAATGAATGATGTCGGACCTACAGAAATCTAATCTTTAATGCAACTGAAAAATTTTGAAAGTAAAATGTTTATGCCAGACAAAGATCCAATGCAAAGCGAACCCTGAAAATTCAAAACACTGCTAGCTCTCCATGGCTATTCATAGATAACAATGCTAAGAAACTGCACACACAGAAGCTCTTATACAAACACTTAAAAATTTGCCTATCTATAAGAAATGCATTCACAGCAATTTTTATGCCCCTGGCCTGTTTTTGAACCTAGGGAACAGAAACTGATAGCTTTCAGACAGAAAGTCTTGGGACCATACTTCTAACATATTACAATCTCAAGAGATTTAGAGAAAATGATTTTTTTGCTTTCTGACCATAAGACTCAAAACATAGAAACCTGCTTTGTTGTCAGAAGTTGAAATCATTTCAGTGAAGATTGTTCCCTGCTCTACAATCTGGGACAAAACCTGACAACTTATGAACCACTCTTTCCCAATAGCAGCAGGTGTAGATTTACACAGTACAGAACTAGTAAACCACATACATTTGGCAGTTAGTACATGTAGACACCAAATACATGCTGAACAGATTTCAATACCTGGGAAAGAATGAACATTCAAACCCTTTCCAAGCTTATGGCACCATTCCTTAGAAGCTTAAGGAATTTGAAAACAGCCATTTTTTCACGTCTTGACACCTGGCCAATATACTGAATAGTTAAGGTGTAAGTCTAGTGGGTACAATGAACAATTCAAAAAGAAGAGAGAACCACATCAATATGAAATTCAGAACTATCGTTATTCGAAACTACCAAAATGAAGCATGTAGAGATAACCTTCTACATGTTCATGTAAGATTGGGAATGATTTGAAATTTCTTCCAGAAACTTAAGAATTTGACGATAAAAATAAATATAGAATTAGAATTGATATCTGGGTCAGATGGCTTCCAAATTTTCAGAGAAAGCAGCATCTGGGAGGTATAAAACAAGTTTTTTACAACACATTAGAATTTCCCAGGATAAGTGTGTGGGTTCTTTACAGAGCTGTTAAAGTGAAGTTATGGACTGTAAACAGTTTCTGCAGAATCTCAGTTGAGCAATAAGGCAAATGGAAAACAGGTGTCAAAACGGAGGTAACGGAGGATTAACTAACACTAACTACATACATTAAGGGTATATCCAGCCCCTTATTGAAGCTAACAGTAACAAATGCTCTTTAACAAAGCTGGTCACATCACTGCCGCATTCAGGTACTTCTGTATTTGAGAAGAGTAACTTTAGCATAAAGAACATTTGCCACTCAGGTTGAACAATTTATCACTGGAACAAGTGCTGACTGTCTCTGTCCAAGCATTACACGCGCAAGACCCTTGTAATCCAGTATACTGAAGCACAGCTGCAACAGACAACTGCAATAAGACTTAAAAGGGAGTCATAGTTACTCTGCTTCTTATCCACTGAAAGTAGCACATATTTATCTTAATATGCAATATCCTGTAGCAACCACAATCTTCTCTGTAGACTCATGTCAGCTGCTGTAGATAGCTCTTGGTTGGCTATTTAAAATTGTGTATTGGTGGCAAATTTGGAAAAGTACGATATCTGCTATATCCGTGAGTAGCCGGATACTGGTGCACATGTCAGAAAAACAGGAGACAAATAATGACGATTAAGGTGGGGGAGATGGCCCGTGGACAGGACTCAAAACCCAAGCTGAAGTGTAGCAACAGGTCTGATCCAACAACAAAAGTAGGTCAATAGCAACCTATGCAACAACAAAGTGCAACAAGCTTTCGACACAACCCTGTCAACAGGTCAAGTACAAGCCACAATACAAATTGAGACCAAAGAGGAAAACCAACGCCAAGGAGAAGTCTTCGATGAGTAGCCATTAGTACGGTGGAAATAGGAACGAATGCTGTCAGACGAAGTACAAGACTGACCCAGAGGCTGAGATGCGGCGGCATTTGTGCTGGCCACAGGGGAGACTACTGGCAGGTGTATTCAGTGAGGAGACTGGTGTACTCACTAGGTGAGCACAGCACTGTGGCAAGACTGTCCTCTATCATCCATCAAGGTCTATTTGCTTCGGTGGGCATTCCACTTTTGCACAGCCCAATACCAGAGCTTTTGCCTGTGGTTCTCTATGAGGGGACTTAAAAAAGTGATTTACATATTATGGCAGGACAATTAATTTAATGCTGCACTACACTGTCTTCTGAACATAGTCACAAAGTCTCTGTAAATGATAGAAAGTTCTAAATCTCACTTCCATTACCACAAAAATAATCTCGTCACAGAGCCAGTCAAGAACTGCTGTGCAAACGACTTACTCATTGGAAAATCTCTTTCCCCAGATGTCCTCTTAGCTTGTTTTAAAGATGGAAATCCATGGTTGCGAGATATCCCTTCCTGATCAGCATCACCTATGTACAGGGTGTTTCAAAAATGACCGGTATATTTGAAACGGCAATAAAAACTAAACAAGCAGCGATAGAAATACACCGTTTGTTGCAATATGCTTGGGACATCAGTACATTTTCAGGCAGACAAACTTTCGAAATTACAGTAGTTACAATTTTCAACAACAGATGGCGCTGCGGTCTGGGAAACTATAGTACGATATTTTCCACATATCCACCATGCGTAGCAATAATATGGCGTAGTCTCTGAATGAAATTACCCGAAACCTTTGACAACGTGTCTGGCGGAATGGCTTCACATGCAGATGAGATGTACTGCTTCAGCTGTTCAATTGTTTCTGGATTCTGGCGGTACACCTGGTCTTTCAAGTGTCCCCACAGAAAGAAGTCACAGGGGTTCATGTCTGGCGAATAGGGAGGCCAATCTACGCCGCCGCCTGTATGTTTCGGACAGCCCAAAGCAATCACACGATCATCGAAATATTCATTCAGGAAATTAAAGACGTCGGCCGTGCGATGTGGCCGGGCACCATCTTGCATAAACCATGAGGTGTTCGCAGTGTCGTCTAAGGCAGTTTGTACCGCCACAAATTCACGAAGAATGTCCAGATAGCGTGATGCAGTAATCGTTTCGGATCTGAAAAATGGGCCAATGATTCCTTTGGAAGAAATGGCGGCCCAGACCAGTATTTTTTGAGGATGCAGGGACGATGGGACTGCAACATGGAGCTTTCCAGTTCCCCATATGCGCCAGTTCTGTTTATTGACGAAGCCGTCCAGGTAAAAATAAACTTCGTCAGTAAACCAAATGCTGCCCACATGAATATCGCAGTCATCAATCCTGTGCACTATATCGTTAGCGAATGTCTCTCGTGCAGCAATGGTAGCGGCGCTGAGGGGTTGCCGCGTTTGAATTTTGTATGGATAGAGGTGTAAACTCTGGCGCATGAGACGATACGTGGACGTTGGCGTCATTTGGACCGCAGCTGCAACACGGCGAACGGAAACCCGAGGCCGCTGTTGTATCACCTGCTGCACTAGCTGCGCGTTGCCCTCTGTGGTTGCCGTACGCGGTCGCCCTACCTTTCCAGCACATTCATCCGTCGCGTTCCCAGTCCGTTGAAATTTTTCAAACAGATCCTTTATTGTATCGCTTTTCGGTCCTTTGGTTACATTAAACCTCCGTTGAAAACTTCGTCTTGTTGCAACAACACTGTGTTCTAGGCGGTGGAATTCCAACACCAGAAAAATCCTCTGTTCTAAGGAATAAACCATGTTGTCTACAGCACACTTGCACGTTGTGAACAGCACACGCTTACAGCAGAAAGACGACGTACAGAATGGCGCACCCACAGACTGTGTTGTCTTCTATATCTTTCACATCACTTGCAGCGCCATCTGTTGTTGAAAATTGTAACTACTGTAATTTCGAAAGTTTGTTTGCCTGAAAATTTACTGTTGTCCCAAGCATATTGCAACAAACGGTGTATTTCTATTGCTGCTCGTTTAGTTTTTATTGCCGTTTCAAATATACCGGTCATTTTTGAAACACCCTGTATATGCTGCCTTTATTAAGCTGCTGGCACCATTTCACTACTGCTGGACAAAACTGCATTAGACCAGTGTACTGGCAGAATTTCACATAGAATCTGTCCATTTTAGAAATTTTGCCCCCCAACAACCTTACTGTCCTGCATACTTCAACTTTAAGTTTCCAGTCGTTACACCACTTTACCTGCACACTTCACTTCATGAAACTCTGAACATTGAAATTTTACTATCTTCTGATGATATGACACTTGTTGTGCAATATTCTTCACGTGGGATGTGTGTAGCTTTTTTTGAAGGCCCTACATAATTCCTCTGTAAACCAGGGCCTTCTTAGTTTCATGAACTTAAGTTTAGATTTCACCTATTTGCAACAAATAGAAAATGAAGGCATTACGGTATGGGATTTGATTGTAAATGCGATTCTCCTTTGCACGTATTTGGTGCACAGTGTTTTTGAACTAAGGGCACTGACATTTCAGGTTAAGTAAGGATGATAAGCTGGGGCTCTATGGGGCTGTTATGGAACACACATTCTATTATTTTTAGAACAGCAAGTAGAGTGCAACAATAATTCACATAAATTTGTATAGAAAAACACACACAATTTTAGAGAATAATTAAACAAAAATTTCTTATCAGTTACCTAGATTTAACAGTGGATTATTTAAACTACCCGATGTTTAGCACTCTACAGGCATCACCTTAAGATTGTTATTTACAATAACTTGTTCATAAGGAAAACAAAATTAATGAATTTTGGTTACGAACCTCAATAAGAAAAATGCATGCTTCATGAAGATAAATTCTTTGCTATTAAATTCTAATAAAAACAATCTTCTTATACATGCGAAGTATACTAATCAATGCTGTAAATAGGAAAATAGAAAAATACTGCAAAGCCATACTACGTTACGTACACTACACAACTAACACCAACTACAAAAGTATCAAACATGAACAATCACAGATAATTTGTAATCTAATACATGAACCACAAAGAATCTGAAGTAAAGAGATTCTCTTCCTGGATTAACAACCTACTGCATCAGCAAAAATACTAAAGTAGAATTGCGTAAGTATGCAGACTACTTTATATCAGTACAACTACTACTGACTCAAAGCTACTTCCCAAAAATTTAGTAACTCCATTACTTTTTCCCCTTTGCATCTCTCTGACCTTTGCCTCAGTTCAGAGGCGATGCTCTTATTCAAGTCATTATATTAATGCACTTAACGCACGTCATTAAATTATGAAAAAATGGAATGTACCTGGCACAAAAGTTCTTGCCCTGTACACTCTAACATTCTTATGTGTTGACTTCGACATCCGGCCTGCAACCCTTTCTCTCTGAAGCACAGTGCAGCCTGACAACTTATTGTCTAGGATGAAGCATTAGTGCAAGACTTTTCACCTAAAATCTTTGTTCATAGGAGAGTTCTAGCATATCTAAGTGAGAATGAACTATTAACTTTTATTTTCCTTACATTCTATCCCATGTAATCCCATAACTACTATGAGTACTGCAGTTACTGAGACATTACTTCAAAAGCTGCAGGAGATTGTGTACTTGGGAACTATTAGTAAAAAGAAAGAAACAAACAAATGAATTTTGAGGCGCTTACATTTTCTGCGGCAGTGACCTCATCACTAAGTTATTGTAAAAAACCTGCAAGTGTTTAGCTCAGCAAGAGAAAACCAATATAATTGCAAGTGTATAATGAAAAGAGTATAGTCAACAACTCCCAAGATAATTGAGGCACTGAGTCATTGATATGTACATAAACAAGACTGAACTCGCAAATTTTCTTTGTACGAATTTTTAATAGTATGCTATCAGGTGTTCTGAGGTTTCTTCCCCATTTTACACACAAAATTTTGAAGACTAACTCAGCCATCATTAAGTGCTGCGAGTTTTGCTGTTATGTATACTTACTGCCTGAACAATTCACAGCACCAGAAGACTGCTAGATCGGTCTTCTAAATATTGCACATAAAATGGAAACAACAACTCAGCAGTATACCTGGAAGCGCACTCTTAAGGCTGAGAATGTTGCTAGCTTTCAGGAAAGTACTCCTTCAAAGCTACACCCACACCCCTACACTGCTCAATGTCCTTGGCCTCCTAATTATACGTCAGCACTGCAGCTCAACTGACTGGCAAAGCCAGGCCAATATAGCCAAGCAGGTCACACTTGCCAGCATATGCACGAGTGCTTTAAGCTCTGAAGAAAGATTCATGCAAAAGGTAGCAAGACTTCCAGTCTCGTCTGTGCACCTATCTATGACTCGGTGCCTCAACTCATTACTTGTTACACTTACTCCTTCCATTATCTACATTCCACCAGATACTTTTGATTAGCATAATTACAAGAAAGTATCTGAAAGTTACTTCTATTTAGAGATTAAAAGCAGAAAGAAGTTAACATTATATGATACAGGAAGCTGACATTAAATGCCTTTTAAAAATGAGAAGGGGAAAAGGCTTGCTGTGAACAAATGGAAGTGACAGTACGAAGAATTATTCCTGCATATGAAATGATTTTTCAGGAAATCAAGCAAAATGTGAAGACAAAAACAATTTTTCTTCTTTATTATTTCCACTTCTCTTATTTTGTTAGATCTGACTGCAACAACAAAATCTAAGCTGCCTACACCACTGTGTTTACCCATGCATTTACTAAGTCTAAATTTTTAATTTGTTTTTATTTGTTTACACTGAGAAAGTTGAGATTACTACCTAAACATTTCAAAACAATTATTAGCAAGTTGCATACTGATCTTTTCCTGTAATAATTAAACAATACAATGAACTATTCTATTTAAAAATGATTGTTCTATAATTTGATTTTTCTGGTAATATTTCTGGTTGTTGTGGCATTGCTGCTACAATTATGTCAGGCGATAAATTTCGTGAAGTTCAAATTCTCAAACTTAATTTTCGCTGTTAAACTTTATTTCTATGGCTCAAAAATTTAATTAAATCTCAATGTTTTATTTACTTCCTTAAAGAATGACAAAAGGTGTATTATGCGACAGAAGTACTCATCCAAGCAGTGGTCAAGCAGAAGTTTATTAACCATTTGAAACAGCAAACACTGAAACCCAGTGATCATGCACACTTTACCTGAGTAAAATGTAACTGTTGTATATTCGAGGGAAGTGGACCATTTGGTGCTGTCGCAGGTATCACCTTCCCATCAGTAATCTGAGCAAGCTGTAATTGAAACGAATGGCACAAAATGTTGCGAAGCAAATCAAAATGCAATTCCGCTACATGCCTATGGGAACTGGCTACTTACTGCACTTAACACTGCTACTTCAAATATACTTTTCTAAAAGCCATTTACTAAGAGTTGTATGTTACATCACAAGCAAAATTTATGTTTAATACAAGAAAAACTAGAAAGATTATGTTCAAAGGTATTCTAATATGTGCTACCCAGCACTATATTATATGCAGTAATTCACTGTCAGTATTATTAAATTCTTAATTACACTGGTCTTGAAATCCCATTTAACAAAGCAGCAACAAAATACTTTTCTTATACTTTACTGTTCTACTGATTTGTATACCCACTTTCCAAAGATAATACTATTCAATTACACTACTACATTGAGTACTCAGTTATCTCAAGAGAAGTTCTACTACTCCTGCATCATGCCTGGTGAAGGAAAGACTTGTGCTACAAATCTTAGCATACATTTTTAATGCATTTTAATTTTGGATTTTTAGTTCAGTGATTAACATTGCACAAGAACATGGCTTTTAAAAATGTATATTTCTGAACATAACAATTACAGGATACCATATATCTGACTACAGGGCATAGGAACATCAGCACTAAAATTATGTAAGTTTTCCCAAAATGAGTTGCTTCTATGATACTATTCTGGGGGAAGCATAGCATAGAAAACTACACATGGTGAAACTGTACTACCACTGTTAACATGTAAAAAGGAATATTTATAATGTAACTTACCAATTTATTGAATGCCGATAAATCTTCTTCCTTTTTTGTATTTGAATTCACAGTCGCATTCTGGCTTTCCGTTGAATTTATTCCTTGCCTTATTTTTGCTTCTAGTTCTTCAACACTATGAATTTTCCCAGTCACTTCTGAAACAGAATGTTTAATTTAATAAGTGAATTTTCCCAGTCACTTCTGAAACAGAATGTTTAATTTAATAAGTAATTTACATATGCATCAAGGAAAGGGATAAGCATTCTTATTCTCTCTGTTATTTCACATCAATGATCAGGCTCTCCAATTCCTTCAGTAACATTCATTTACAAAGAGCCAAGACATAATAAGGCTTATCACGTAAATGCTGCCTAATAATAAATAAAATACAGTGAAGGCAACTACTCACCTATGGTGGGTTGATGCGTGGAACACAGAAACGTAATGGAGGTCCAAAAGTAAAAAGTAAATGGCCTTCGCCATATTGCTGCGGTGGATAAAAAGTAAAGCGCGATTGACAGCCCATGCATCTTTCACTAAAATGGCTGATAAATCAGGCAGCAAACCCAAGCTGGAATGTAAATGGTTAAACAAAGGGCATTCCAGCAGGAAGTGGCAGACAGTTAAAATGTGTTTGCAATGTGGACAAAGTGGATAGCGCCACTGAACAAATGATGGCTAAAATGGCAGTGCCCAATATGCAGGTGAGTTAAAATAATCTCCTCCTGGTGGGAGGGCCAACAGAAGCTTGTCCAAGCCACTGGGAGGGCTTAATAAACCGAAGCTTGTTCCTGCGAAGGGAGGACCATAGGCGATGCCAAAGGGACACCACTACCTGACAAGACACAGATCAGAGGGAATATAGGTACTCATGGGATGAGGTATGAAGACTGCAGCCTTGGCAGCAGGTCAGCAGCCTCCTTTCCTGGCATACCGACATGACCTGGTAACCACAGAAACATTACACTGGCTCCACCAACAGAGAGCAAGTGACAGATTTCCTGGACCCACTGCACTAAGGGATAGACAGTGTACAGCACACAGACTTTGAAGGGTACTGAGCAAGTCTGAGAAGAGGGGACAATTTGAAAGGCTGTGTCACCGGATGTACTCCATGGCGTGATACAAGGCGAAGAGCTCGGCTGTACTAAGGAGTGTGCCAGAAGCAGATATCGAATGACATGGGTGCCAATGACGAAGGCACACCCAACCCCATGGTCAGTCCGAGAGCCATCAATGTATATAAAGGTATTATCTCGAAGTTCCATGCGAAGGCTGTGAAACTGGAGGCGATAAACCAAGGCTGGAGTAGTGTCCTTAGAAAGTGAGAAGATCAAGGTTAACATGGGCCACTTCACAAAGCCAAGGTGGTGAAGGGTTCACACCCACTGGGCAAGTTGCAGGTAGTGTGAAGTTAAGCCGCCACAGTAAGTGGCAAAAGTGAACTCCAGGAGGCAACAGAAGGGGGACGAGCACCATACTGACGATCAAAGGAATTGTCAAAGAAGGAGGCATAGGATGGATGGCTACGCATGGCAGACAAATGGTATGCATACCTGCTGAGGAGAAAGTCACGGCGGTAGGACAGTGGTAGTTTGGTAGTTCAACAGCTTCAGCATACAGACTCAACTGGGCTGGTGTAAAAGGCACCCATGGCCAAACGGATGCCATGATGGTGAATAGTGTTGAGACGGCGTAAGATGGATGGGTGTGCAGACACATAAACAAAGCACCCATAGTAGAGTTTCAAACAGACAAGGGACTAGTACAAACGGAGGAGGATGGTTCGATCGGCAACCAAGGAAGTACCAGTGAGGACATGTAGGAGACTGAGGAACCATGTACAACGGACTGCCAGGTAAGATACATGGGAGGACCAAGAGCTTCCTACTCAGCACGAGACCCAGAAACGTCTTAGTTTCAACGAACGGAAGCACGACAGGCCCAAGATGTAGAGGTGGTGGGAGAATCCATTTGTGCCGCCAGAAATTCGTACAGTCAGTTTTGTCAGTGGAAGAGCGAAAGCCATTGTCAATGTTCCAGGAGTAAAGATGATCAAGACAGCGCTGAAGATGCTGCTCAGTGAGACAGGTCCATGGAGAACTGCAACAGATGGCAAAATCGTCAACAAAAAGAGAGCCGGAGATGCTCAGTGCGAGACAGGCCATTACAGGGTTAATGGCGATAAAGCGGACGAATCTTAGCACAGAACCCTGAGGCACACCATTTTCCTGGATAAAGGTGCCCGACAAGACAAAGCCCACACACACCCTGAGAACTCAGGTCTTGTAAAAATGATTGAAGAAAACAGGGCAGGCGCCCACTGAAGCCCCACATGTAAGAAGTATGGAGGATACCAGTTCTCCAGCAGCTGTCATAGGCCTTCTCCAAATTTACCACCACTGCCACAGTCTGGGATTTCGCAGAAAACCGTTCATGACATGGGTGGACAAAGTAACGAGACGATCAACTGCAGAACGCCGTGCACAAAATTGACACTGTGCATTCATCAGTAAATGGTGAGACTCTAGCCAGCACACCAGCTGGGCAGGAACCATACATTCCATCACCTTGGAAACACAGCTGGTCAGAGAGATGGGGCAGTAGCTAGGAGGATGGTTTTTGTCCTAACCAGACTTAGGTATGGGTATGATGGTGGCTTCACGTCAGTGTCCGGGAAATGTGCCACCTGCCCAAATGTGGTTGTACGTGTTAAGCAGAAAGTGCTTGGCAGCAAGAGAAAGATGCAGCAACATCTCAACGTAGATGGCATCTTGCCCTGGGGCAGAGGATCGTGATGAACTGAGAGCACGATTAGCTACCTCACAGTAAAGGCGGCACTGTAGCACTCATGATGTGAAGAAGAGAAGGGCATTGCCCGAGCCTCCTCTGCCGTTTCCAATAGAGGAAGGCAGGGTGATAGTGGGAACAGCTCGAAACTTCGGCAAAATGGCGGCCCAAGGTGTTTGAGATAGTCTGGTAGGACCGCTGCTATTTTCTATATACATAAATGATCTGGCAGATAGGGTGAGTAACAGTCTGCAGGTGCTTGAAGATGATACTGTAGTGTATGGGAAGAAGTCTAAGATAACTGACTGCAGAATCATACAATGTGACGATTTCTAGTTGGTGTGATGTAGGGCAGCATGCTCTGGAAGTAAAAGAATGTAAGTTAACGCTTTTGCTGCTGTGGGGATGTATAAATATGCTAGTACACCATTCCCAGGTGTTGTGGTCATGTATACACATGTCACTGATTTTCCTACACTGTTATGGTCATCTGGATGCATCCTGAGCCACCAACCTCTTGTTGCTGCAGATGAGTTACTTCCACATCTCCGTGAATAAAAAAAAGCTTCCAGTATTTATCACACAACATATGTGCCTCATTGAATGCTATTACCTGCACAAAACCTTGTTTTGATATCTTCAATTGTTTATGAGATACGGCAATTACTATAACCACAATTTGCGATGCGCAAGGATGTGAATGAGCGTGTATCATGCTATCGTACTTCAGATATAAAACCCAGTAACTTGTGAAGAAAATAACAGTTCAGCTCTCAATATTAAACAAAATTTTGGTATCTGGTCTACAGAGTTCATTCACTGCAAAGTACAAGCTAAAAACAACCATATGTGAAAATTCTGAGCGATGTTTTACTTAATTTGATTCAAGGGCAGTATGACATAATGAGAAGAAACTCAGTTCTCTCTCAAGTGAAGATTTGATACTGTAAGAAGTACAAAAACAATCACTTTTTAACCTAATATTTTTCGAAAAACTGGGTAACCATTTATCACTTTGAACACTGTCTCTTAGCACAGGCACCAGCATTTGGTGAGGAGCACAGATTACAAAGAGCTTGTCTATAGCAGCGGTAAGGTTAAAGCAGATAAATAGGAAAAACACACCCGTAACATTAGAATACAGCATTAGAATTATGCTACTTGACACTGTCACACAGATTAAATATCTACGTGTCACATTGCAAAGGAGTATGAAATGGAAGAAGGATGAAGGACTGTAGCAGGTAAGACGGTCAACTTCGTTTTACTGGGAGAATTTTAGTGAAGTGTGATGCATTTGTAAAGGAAACCGTATATAGGACATTAGTGTGACCCATTCTTAAGTACTGCTCAAGTGTTTGGGATCAACACCAGGTCGGATTATAAGAAGACCTCTAAACTGTTCAGAGATGGGCTGCTAGATCTGTTACTGCTAAGTTCAAACATGCAAGTATTATGAGATGTTTCGACAACTCAAATGAGAATCCCTGGAGTGAAGGTGACAGATCTTTCTGAGAAACACTGTTGAAAAAGAATTTAGAGACTGCAGAATGATTCTATTGCCACCAACATACATTTCACATAACAACAACAAAGGCAAGACGTGAGAAATTAGAGCTAATATGGAGGCATTTCGACAGTAATTTTCCTCTCACTCTATGTGTGGGTGGAACAGGAAAGGAAATGACTAGTAGTGGTACAGGTTACCCTCTGCCACACAGCATAAGGTGGCTTGCCAACTATGGAAGGACATATGGGAGTGGTTTCCTTTCCCTTATTTTACTTACTGGGACACATGCACCTCCCTCCATTATTTAAACAATTAAATAGTATGAGTTTAGATTAACCAATGTGGAGACAGGAAATCATGGGAACAACTGAAATAGCACATCGCTTCACTGCAATTTGCATTTATTATAACACTTTATAACAGATCAAGAAAATGTCACGTTACACTTAGATAGTAACACTAGAACAATAATAAACACCTGATTCAGTTTTCTGCCTTTAGTTTAAGTTAAACAGGGGAACACAAAGTTCTCCCATAAATATAAATGTGCGCTTGGGCACGTTAAAGAACTGGTTATGAAACAGTCACTTATAACATTAAGGCAGGCATGCTCCACGTAAAGAGAAAATAATTAGTAAGTTTTCACATTGACTAGAAATTAAAATGAACAACAGGAAAGTGCACCATCCACAACACCTTACAACGACAGTTAACCTCCAATGAGTTCCTTTCTTCACTGTATGACATTACATACAGCTCAGTAGTAATAAAATTTAGATTTCTCTCTCTCTCTCTCTCTCTCTCTCTCTCTCTCTCTCTCTCACACACACACACACACACACACACACACACACACACACACACACACACACAAAGAGGGAAACATTCCACGTGGGAAAAATATATCTAAAAACAAAGATGATGTGACTTACCAAATGAAAGTGCTGGCAGGTCGACAGACACACAAACATACACACAAAATTCAAGCTTTCGCAACAAACTGTTGCCTCACCAGGAAAAAGGCAGGGGAGTGGGTTTTAAGGGAGAGGGTAAGGAGTCATTCCAACCCTGGGAGCGGAAAGACTTACCTTAGGGGGAACACACACACACATACATATCCATCCACACATATACATACACAAGCAGACATATTTAAAGACAAAGAGTTTGGGCAGAGATGTCAGTCGAGGCGGAAGTACAGAGGCAGAGATATTGTTGAAAGACAGGTGAGGTATGAGTGGTGGCAACTTGAAATTAGCAGAGATTGAGGCCTGGTGGGTAACGGGAGGAGAGGATATATTGAAGAGCAAGTTCCCATCTCCAGAGTTCGGATAGGTTGGTGTTGGTTGGAAGTATCCAGATAACCCGGACGGTGTAACACTGTGCCAAGATGTGCTGGCCGTGCACCAAGGCATGTTTAGCCACAGGGTGATCCTCATTACCAACAACCACTGTCTGCCTGTGTCCATTCATGCGAATGGACAGTTTGTTGCTGGTCATTCCCACATAGAATGCGTCACAGTGTAGGCAGGTCAGTTGGTAGATCACGTGGGTGCTTTCACACGTGGCTCTGCCTTTGATCGTGTACACCTTCCGGGTTACAGGACTAGAGTACGTGGTGGTGGTGATGGGAGGGTGCATTGGACAGGTTTTACACTGGGGGCGATTACAAGGGTAGGAGCCAGAGGGTAGGGAAGGTGGTTTGGGGATTTCATAGGGATGAACTAACAGGTTACGAAGGTTGGGTGGACGCGGAAAGACACTCTTGGTGGAGTGGGGAGGATTTCATGAAGGATGGATCTCATTTCAGGGCAGGATTTGAGGAAGTCGTATCCCTGCTGGAGAGCCACATTCAGAGTCTGATACAGTCCCGGAAAGTATCCTGTCACAAGTGGGGCACTTTTGTGGTTCTTCTGTGGGAGGTTCTGGGTTTGAGGGGATGAGGAATGGCTCTGGTTATTTGCATCTGTACCAGGTCGGGAGGGTAGTTGCGGGATGCGAAAGCTGTTGTCAGGTTGTTGGTGTAATGGTTCAGGGATTCCGGACTGGAGCAGATTCGTTTGCCACGAAGACCTAGGCTGTAGGGAAGGGACCTTTTGATGTGGAATGGGTGGCAGCTGTCATAATGGAGGTACTGTTGCTTGTTGGTGGGTTTGATGTGGACGGACGTGTGAAGCTGGCCATTGGACAGATGGAGGTCAACGTCAAGGAAAGTGGCGTGGGATTTGGAGTAGGACCAGGTGAATCTGATGGAACCAAATGAGTTGAGGTTGGAGAGGAAATTCTGGAGTTGTTCTTCACTGTGAGTCCAGATCATGAAGATGTCATCAATAAATCTGTACCAAACTTTGGGTTGGCAGGCCTGGGTAACCAAGAAGGCTTCCTCTAAGCGACCCATGAATAGGTTGGCGTACGAGGGGGCCATCCTGGTGCCCATGGCTGTTCCCTTTAATTGTTGGTATGTCTGGCCTTCAAAAGTGAAGAAGTTGTGGGTCAGGATGAAGCTGGCTATGGTAATGAGGAAAGAGGTTTTAGGTAGGGTGGCAGGTGATTGGCGTGAAAGGAAGTGCTCCATCGCAGCGAGGCCCTGGACGTGCGGAATATTTGTGTATAAGGAAGTGGCATCAATGGTTACAAGGATGGTTTCCAGGGTAACAGATTGGGTAAGGATTCCAGGTGTTGCTCTTCAATGTATCCTCTCTTCCCATTACCCACCAGGCCTCAATCTCCGCTAATTTCAAGTTGCCGCCACTCATACCTCACCTGTCATTCAACAACATCTTTGCCTCTGCACTTCTGCCTCTACTGACATCTCTGCCCAAACTCTTTGTCTTTGAATATGTCTGCTTGTGTCTGTATATGTGTGGATGGATTTGTGTGGATGGATATGTGTGGATGGATGTGTGAGGATGGATATGTGTGGAGGGTGGATGGATATGTGTGGATGGATATGTGTGGATGGATATGTGTGGATGGATATGTGTGGATGGATATGTGTGGATGGATATGTGTGGATGGATATGTGTGGATGGATATGTGTGGATGGATATGTGTGGATGGATATGTGTGGATGGATATGTGTGGATGGATATGTGTGGATGGATATGTGTGGATGGATATGTGTGCGCGCGCGCGCGTATACCCGTCCTTCCCCCCCCCCTCCCCCCCCCTAAGGTAAGTCTTTCTGCTCCCGGGATTGGAATGACTCCTTACCCTCTCCCTTAAAACCCACATCCTTTCGTCTTTCCCCCTCCTTCCCTCTTCCCTGACGAAGCAACCATGGGTTGCGAAAGCTAGAATTTTGTGTATATGTTTGTGTGTGTATCGATCTGCCAGTGCTTCCGTTTGGTAAGTGACATCATCTGGAAAGAGGGAAGGAGAGGGAAAGACGAAAGGATGTGGGTTTTAAGGGAGAGGGTAAGGAGTCATTCCTATCCCGGGAGCGGAAAGACTTACCTTATGGGGAAAAAAAAAGGACGGGTATACACTCGCGCACACACGCGCACAGACAGACAAATATAAATAAGGATCATGTAGGTAAAAAGACGAGGGCTAATAGAAATCCTTGGGTAACAGAAGAAATATTGAATTTAATTGATGAAAGGAGAAAATATAAAAATGCAGTAAATGAAGAAGGCAAAAAGGAATACAAACGTCTCAAAAATGATATCAACAGGAAGTGCAAAATGGCTAAGCAGGGTTGGCTGGAGGACAAATGTAAGGATGTAGAGGCTTCTCACTAGGGGTAAGATAGATACTGCCTACAGGAAAATTAAAGAGACCTTTGGAGAAAAGAGAACATCTTGCATGAATATCAGGAGCTCTGATGTAAACCCAGTTCTAAGCAAAGAAGGGAAAGCAGAAAGGTGGAAGGAGTATATAGAGGGTCTATACAAGGGCGATGTACTCGAGGACAATATTATGGAAATGGAAGAGGATGTAGATGAAGATGAAGATGAAATGGGAGATAAGATACTGCGTGAAGAGTTTGACAGAACACTGAAAGACCTGAGTTGAAACAAGGCCCCGGGAGTAGACAACATTCCATTAGAACTACTGATGGCCTTGGGACAGCCAGCCCTGACAAAACTCTACCATTTGGTGAGCAAGATGTACGAGACAGGCAAAATACCCTCAGCCTTCAAGAATATAATAATTCCAGTCCAAAAGAAATCAGGTGTTGACAAATGTGAAAATTACTGAACTATCAGTTTAATAAGCCACAGCTGCAAAATACTAACGCAAATTCTTTACAGACGAATGGAAAAACTGGTAGAAGCCGACCTCGGGGGAGATCAGTTTTGATTCCGTAGAAATATTGGAACACAAGAGGCAATACTGACCCTACGACTTATCTTAGAAGAAAGATTAAGGAAAGGCAAACCTATGTTTCTAGCATATGTGGACTTAGAGAAAGCTTTTGACAATGTTGATTGGAATACTCTCTTTCAAATTCTGAAGGTGGAAGGGGGTAAAATACAGGGAGCGAAAGGCTATTTACAATTTGTACAGAAACCAGATGGCAGTTGTAAGAGTTGAGGGGGCATGAAAGGGAAGCAGTGGTTGGGAAGGGAGTGACAGAGGGTTGTACACTAACCCCGATGTTATTCAATCTGTATATTGAGCAAGCAGGAAAGGAAAATAAGGAAAATTCTGAGCAGGAATTAAAATACATGGAGAAGAAATTAGAACTTTGAGGTTCGCCGATGACATTTTAATTCTGTCAGAGACAGCAAAGGACCTGGAAGAGCAGTTGAAGGGAATGGACAGTGTCTTGAAAGGAGGGTATAAGATGAACATCAACAAAAGCAAAATGAGGATAATGGAATGTAGTCGAATTAACCTGGGTGATGCTGAGGGAATTTGATTAGGAAATGAGACACAAAGTAGTAAAGGAGTTTTGCTATTTGGGGAGCAAAATAACTGATGATGGACGAAGTAGAGAGGATGTAAAATGTAGACTGGCAATGGCAAGGAAAGCGTTTCTGAAGAAGAGAAATTTGTTAACATCAAGTATAGATTCAAATATCAGGAAGACGCTTCTGAAAGTATTTGTGTGGAGTGTAGCCATGTATGGACGTGAAACATGGACAATAAATAGTTTAGACAAGAAGAAAATAGAAGCTTTCAAAATCTGGTGCTACAGAAGAATGCTGAAGATTAGATGGGTAGATCACATAACTAATGAGGTGGTACTGAATAGAATTGGGGAGAAGAGGAATTTGTGGCACAACTTGACAAGAAGAAGGGATTGGCTGGTTGGACATGTTCTGAGGCATCAAGGGATCACGAATTTTAGTATTGGAGGGCAGCGCGGAGGGTAAAAATTGCAGAGGGAGATGAAGAGATGATTACACTAAGCAGATTCAGAAGGACGTAGGTTGCAGTAGGTACTGGGAGATGATGAAGCTTGCACAGGATGGAGTAGCATGGAGAGCTGCATCAAACCAGTCTCTGGACTGAAGACAACAACAACAACATATAAATACATATACATGCATAAGCACAATTAAAAACTGGTGGAAAAACAATAAATTGGAAATTGACAAATCCATACTCAAAGGAGCCGTACTCCATCTGAACAGCCCAAAAATGGCTACTTAATGGCTACCTGGAGTAACAAATTAAGAATAGCGTTCTTATAAATTGACTAGAATACAGGAATAAACAGCACATACATGGTTTCTGATGGCCGACAAACTGCGTTGGGCTATTGAGCAGTGATTAATTTAAAATAGCCACAAATATGCTAACCAGCTTAGCAGTGTATTCAAATTCACCCATTAGTATCTTGTAAGTAACCACAGTTAATTAGAACCACTCTCACTGAAGTCAAGTAACAATATATTTTAGAGATCAAGCCTAGAACAGCAAAAGTTGAAATGATGAAAATAAATATCTTTTTGCAGCATCCACATATTCAGAAGGCCACCTGGAAGTAGCAGTATACTCCTAACAGCAAATCTATGCAACTGAAACCCTTTAGAACCAGAATCTGGCTCAGGGAAGAACATTGCTCTTACCAATCTGTTTTGTTGGCAGTATGTAATAATGATGGAAATTTCTGGATGGATCAATACATAAAGTAAGTGTAAGACGACGACACACCTATTGTGTATTTGTGTGTAGTGCATCACCATGTAACACGAAACGGTATCCCCGCAAAAAACCACACACCCACATGCGCACATTCTGTTAAGTGTTCCTGTGTTCCACACAGCAGTCTACTGTGAGTGGTTGCCATTGCCTTATTTCACATTTTTTTGGCATTTGTTTTACATAATTTCTTTCGAAGACAGAGCCTCTTTCCTACAAGCAAGTAATGGTTTGTGACAATGCGGGCCATTTCATTAAATACAACATTGTGGACCATTTCATTATATACTATCTTCAAACTTTATTTAAGATAGCATTAAAAAGTGAACTACATATCTTAGTGTTCCCTATAGTGGGCATTACTAGATTTAAAAAAGAGAATTTGCAAATGTTTCCCTAGTTGCACGACTAACACCTTCAAAGTTACGTCATAACCAAAGGCTGTGAAACTGCACTAAGGAGGAACTACCTGCCCCTGAAAATTCACAGTGAAAACTAATCTACTTAAAAATTTCATCAAGTCGTCCATTTCTGTCTACCATCTTCTCTCAATGGAACTACACATGTCAAACTTATTTGTGACAGCATTAGTATAATAGCATCTCCTCATTTCTTTTCAACGCAGCGATATACTACTTTGAGTAAGAGATGTAACTACCTTAAAATTATATTAGAGTTTATACTGAGGAAACTTACCCAATTCTCTGATGTTAGAGGTCTTCGCACTTGCTGATGTATCACCTTGTGGCCTTCTCTGCAACATCTCAAGCAGTGATGACTTTTGTGTATTGTCAGAGTCTGTGCTGACATTAAGATTTTGCTGGGTAACTGTACTTTCAGCTGGTGATATAGGAGTGAAGTATGTGTCTGACTCACTCAAGGGTGGTATAACTATTGCCGGCTCAGTTATATCTGGAACAGGTATTGAACGTTTAGAACACAAAATTTCACCGAAGATCATTTCACAGGGAAGAGCATATACAAATACACTTCAAAACTAGATTTCTGAATTACAGATGAAACTCATTTTTGATGACATTAGCTTAGGTACTTTAACTGATCAAATCAAGGTTGTAGCACAGACATTGATCACAAGCAGTAAATGTCACACTGAGTCATCCAGTCAGGCTTTAATGACTGACACATGGCAGTTAAAGCTTTTATTCCATTCATAAGATGTCCTCAGTGGCTCTCTGGGAAAATCACTCTCCTTCAAAATTGGGTGCAAAACTGAGTACTGATATAGCATACTTCTAAGATATTGCAACAAAGATAAAGGAAATACAAGCACAAAAACTCAGCAAGGGGAGGATAAGGAGATGTGTGTGGCTTTGTATCTCACCAATCTTGACCATGAAAAGATTTTTCTGGGCCACTCCAACCAACTCTGGTACTGCAGAAACATCTGGAAAACAAGGAAGTACTGAATGTCCCACTACTTGGTACTATTTTGGTCTAGAGATCATCAACTGAATTGTTTTGCAGATATTCTAACAACACCAAATAAAAAAGCTTTTGCATACTCTGCAACATGACAGTCCTGACCGTGTACTTAGGAGATTTGAAAACAGAAATTCTCTACAACACATACTTCACTTCTGCCACCCACTTTATTGTAACTTTTTTGCACTGCCTTTTTTCCCTTTCCCTCTCCATTATTCCTACACTACAATACCCTCTCAGCTTGATATTTTTTACTACACTGTCACGTTTTCAGGGTTTTTATATTCCACATGATACCAACAATCAATTCTTCCATATCAATAAATTTCCCTTAAACCAGGATTACAAAAGTTTTGTATATGTACTTCTGTTTTAAGAACAGTCCATGAGATGTGTATTTTTACATATTCCTGACTCTGTCCATTTGAACAATGACCAGCACAATCAGAATTGATATGTCTTAGTCTACAGCCACGTTTTTTTATTTTACCTGCTGGCAACCAATTTCGGTACACAGTATCATACTCAGGCTTTTCTATGGCCAAAAAAAATGCAGAACATAATGATAACACTGTAAGAAATTTACAACTTTTTTTCTGTAGATTGGGAATCATATGGGTATAGTATACAATCTTGAAATTTTTATGCAGCCATTATGATTGCTTCCCAAATAGGTGTGTTAAATACCAACATAATTTTTTTGTTTTTCTTTTGTTTTGGTTTTTGGGGCGCAAAACTGCTATGGTCATTAGCACCCGGTCTGTGACTTAGGAAATGGTAAAAAACGAAAACCGACACCAGCAGCAATGGGAAAAAACTCAAAAACTTGGAGAAACTAAAAGCAGAAGGAAAGCTTAAAAATCCACTACAGAAAGGGGTTGGTTGTCACCAAAAAGAGCTTCAAATGACTGACGTCATCTCACTGACACTAAAACTCGAGAACGCGATCGGCCAAGTGCGTGTCATCTGCTAAAATGGACGATATATCAGGCGACAGCTGTAGACGGGCGCGTAACGGAGTAAAATAGGGACACTCAATTAAAAGGGGTCTTACCGTCCACAGCTGAGAGCAGTGGGGACAGAGTGGGCGAGGATTGCCGCTTAAAAGATATCGATGGCTAAAAAGACAGTGCCCTATCCGGAGTCTAGTTAAAATTACCTCCTCCCAACGACGCGTTCGGGAGGAAGAGGTCCAAGCACAGGGAAGAGCTTTCACGTCCCGCAATTTATTATGGGGAAGTGTCGACCAATGTGCGTGCCATAAAAGAACAACACGACGACATAAAACACTCCGTAGATCGGCGGAGGGAATCGATCGAATAGCTGGCTAAAGAAGAGAGACTGCAGCCTTGGCCACTATATTGGCCGCCTCATTTCCACAGATACCAATGTGTCCTGGGAACCAGAGGAACGCCACCAAGACGCCCCCCAAGTGGAGCAAGTGCAGGCAGTCCTGAATCCAGTGGACCAGAGGGTGGGCAGGGTAGAGAGCTTGGAGACTGAGGAGAGAGCTGAGAGAATCTGAAAAGATAACATACTGTATCCGCTGATGGTGGCGGATGTATTGGACAGCCTGGAGAACAGCGTAAAGCTCCGCAGTATAAACCGAACACTGGTCGGGTAGCCGAAATCGATTTGGGGTGTTGCCAACAATATAGGCACTCCCTACACCTGACTATGTTTTCGAGCCATCAGTGTAAATAAATGTGGCTTCCTTCATTTGTGCACATAGAGCAGCAAATGCCCGACGATAAACAAGAGAAGGGGTACCATCCTTGGGAAACTGACAAAGGTCACGGAGCAGGCAGGTCTGGGGCCGGAGCCAAGGCGGTGCTGTACCCCAAGTTGTCAAGAAAGTTTTAGGAAAGCGGAAGGAAAGAGAATGGAGCAGTTGACTGAAGCGGACTCCCGGTGTTAGTAGGGAGGAAGTGCGGCCTGCATACCCTACATCCAAGGAGGCGTCGAAGAAAATGTCATGGGCCGGATTAGCAGGCATGGAAGACAGATGGCTAGCATAACGACTCAGAAGAACTGCTCGCCGATTGGACAGCGGAGGTTCAGCAGTCTCAGCATAAAGGCTTTCCACAGGACTGGTGTAAAAAGCTCCCGACACTAAACGTAATCCATGGTGGTGGGTAGAGTCGAGATGCCGAAGAATAAACGGCCGAGCAGAGGAGTTAACTATGCTTCCATAGTACAATTTCGAGCGCACTAAGGCACGATAGAGGCGGAGAAGGACCACTCTGTCCGCTCCCAACGAGGTACCATTCAGGACACGGAGGGTGTTGAGGGATCGCAGACAGCGAGCCGAAAAGTAGGAAATGTGGGAGGACCAGCACAGTTTTCTGTCAAACGTAAGACCCAAGAATTTAGCGCCGTCCGAAAACGGAAGGTTGACAGGTACTAGATGTAAGGAGGGTGGAAGAAACTCTGTACGACACCAAAAATTAACACAAACGGTCTTACTGGGAGAAAAGCGGAAGCCTGTTTCGATGCTCCAAGAGTGGAGGCGATCGAGAAAGCTTTGAAGACGTCGTTCAAGAAGGCTGGTCCGTTGAGCTGTAATAGATCGCAAAATCGTCCACAAAGAGGGAGCCTGAGACATCGGGATGGAGACAGTCCATAATTGGATTTATGGCAATGGCAAACAGTACAACACTTAGCACGGAGCCCTGGGGTACCCCGTTTTCTTGGGAGAAGGTACGGGAGAGAGTAGTGTTCACCCGCACCCTAAATGTGCGATCTGCCATAAATTCGCGAAGAAATAGTGGTAGCCAACCTCGAAAGCCCCAAGAGAACAGTGTGCAGAGGATGCCTGTCCTCCAACAGGTATCGTATGCTCTCTCCAGATCAAAAAATATTGCTACTGTTTGGCGTTTCCGGAAAAAATTGTTCATGATATAAGTGGAAAGAGCAACAAGATGGTCAACTGCACAACGATGCTTTCGGAAAACGCATTGGGCAGGTGTTAAAAGACTGCGGGACTCCAGCCACCAAGATAAATGGCAATTCACCATACGCTCCAAAACCTTACATACACTACTCCTGAGAGGAATGGGGCGATAGCTAGAGGGGAGATGTTTGTCCTTTCCAGGTTTCGGAACAGGAACGACGACAGCTTCCCGCCATCGTCTAGGAAAAGTACTGTTGGTCCAAATTCGATTATAAAGGCGAAGGAGGTAACGCAGGCTATGGGTTGATAAATGCAGCAACATTTGGATGTGGATACCATACGGTCCTGGGGCGGAGGAGTGAGAAGAAGAGACTGCATGTTGGAGTTCCCGCATGGAGAAAACAGTATTATAGCTTTTGTGATTTTGAGAGGAGAAAGCAAGAGGTTGCACTTCCGCTGCACGTTCTTCGGGAGAAACGCTAGCGGTTAATTGGAAGAGCTCGAAATCTCAGCAAAGTGTTGACCCAATGAGTTAGAAATTGCGACAGGGTCCACTAACTTATCATGCGCGACAGTGAGCCCAGAGACCGGGGAGAAACAAGGCGCGCCTGAGAACCGTCGAAGCCGACTCCAAACTTCCGAGGAGGGAGTGAAGGTGTTAAATGAGCTAATAAAGAATTTCCAGCTTGCCTTCTTGCTATCGCAGATGACGCGGTGGCATTGCGCACTGGACTGCTTATAGCGGATACAGTTGGCCAAAGTAGGATGATGGCGGAAAACGCGAAGAGCACATCGCTGCTCACGTATTGCGTCACGGCATGCCTCGTTCCACCAAGGAACTGGAGGGGGGAGGGAGGGGGTGGTGGTGCCGGGGCACTTCGGAGGTGCGTGGTATTGAACGTTCCGCAGCTGTAAGAATAACGTCTGTAATATGAGTGACCTCATCGTTGACACTAGGAAAGTGACGGTCATCGAATGTCGCTAGAGACGAAAAAAGTGTCCAATCGGCTTGGGCAAACTTCCAGCATCTCGGGCGCATATATGGCAGTTGTGGCTGCAATCTAAGGACACATGGAAAGTGGTCACTCGAGTGTGTATCAGCAAAAGCGAACCATTCGAAGCGCCGAACTAGCGGAACAGTACCGACCGAAAGGTCCAAATGAGAGAAATTTGTCATGGTGGCAGACAAAAATGTAGGGTCCCCAGTGTTGAGGCAAACAAGATCCGCTTGGTGGAAGACGTCTAGCAATAGGGATCCACGCGGACATGAATGTGGAGATCCCCAAAGCGGGTGGTGGGCATTGAAGTCCCCAACCAGCAAATATGGAGGTGGAAGCTGACCAAGAAGATGAAGGAGATCAGCTCGTGCCATTGGTGTGGTCGATGGAATGTATACAGTACAAAGAGAGAACGTGTATCCGGAAAGGGAAAGGCGGACGGCGACAGCTTGGAAGGAAGTGTTTAAATGGATTGGGTGATAATGGACAGTTTCATGGAGAAGAAGCATGAGTCCTCCATGTGCTGGAGTGCCTTCAACAGATGAGAGATCAAATCGGACTGACTGAAAATGGGGGAAGACAAAGCAGTCGTGGGGACGCAGCTTTGTTTCCTGAAGACAGAAGATGACCGGCGAGTAGTATCATAGGAGGATCGTCAATTCATCCCGATTGGCTCTAATGCCGTGGATATTCCAATGGATAATGGACATAGGGTGGACAGAAAATGGAAGAATGTGACCAAGGTTGCCGTCAACTCAACGACTGCTCAAAGCTTGCGACTGACAGCGTGTAACGGCACTCAGCTGAAGGCAAAAGATCCTGATCCATAAGTTGTTCAGGAGCAGCTCCTGCCACCAGCAATCGGCCGGTTGATCGGCCGCCAGCAGTGCGCCTCGGCGACACGGAAGACGGCCGAGGGCTGTTACTGCCAGGTGGTGCTGTAGATGAGACACGCCGTGGCGGAGAAGGAGAGGAACTCTGTTTCTTATTAGCTTTCTTGGAAACATGATGTTTAGATGAAGGAGGAACTGATGGTTGTGAAGTTGGGGTTCGTAAAAAATCTTCACGAGTATGCTCTTTTTTCGAAGTCCGGGTGTCTGGCTTTTGGGATAGAGATTTAGCAGAACCTGATGAAGGGTGAGCCATAGATTGAGCAGGCGAAAGTGGGGAGGTTGAACGGGCCGAGGAGAGGCTAGGACAGTGCTGTATTTTCCTGTCTGAGGCACAGTGGGCTTTCGACTTGCGAATAATTTTCGAGTAGCAAAGGTCGACACCTTTTCCTTTACTCTGATTTCCTGGATGAACTTTTCGTCCTTAAAAACGGGGCAATCTCGAGAGGAAGCAGCGTGGTGACCCATACAGTTGATGCAACGAGGGGATGGAGGTGGACAAGCACCCTCATGGGCATCCTTGCCACACGTAACACATTTGGCCGGGTAGGAACAGGAGTCGCTGGTGTGATTGAACCGCTGGCACCGATAGCAATGCGTAGGGTTTGGGACGTAGGGGCGAACGGAAATTCTCTCATAGCCTGATTTGATTTTCGATGGGAGTTGAACTTTGTCAAATGTCAAGAAGACAGTACGAGTTGGAACAATGTTCGTGTCAACCCTTTTCAGAACTCTATGAACAGCCGTTACGCCCTGGTCAGACAGGTAGTGCTGAATTTCTTCGTCAGACAATCCGTCGAGGGAGTGTGTATAAACGACTCCACGTAAGGAATTTAAAGTGGGGGACGGGGGAGATAGGGAAGGATGCGGAAAAGGAAGGTATGCAGCCCGGAAAGGAAGGAGGGCCACATTAGCTCGGGGTCCCGTGCTCACTACGCACATATCCACAAAAGAGTTGTGGACCCCCTGGGGGGACTACTACTAACTTAATGTCAATGCAGAGCCTTAAAAAGATGCAAATTGTGGCCTACAGTGGTACAAGTGCCTGTAAGTACAGGTTTTTCATTCTAAAAAAAAGGAATCAGCCAAAATAAGAGATACCTAAAACTTATTAAAATAGCACAAATTTGAAACTTAAGAAATTACATAATAAAACAAAGAATAAAAGAGGCCCACTATTTTAAAGATAGAAAATGTGTGTAGTCATATTTACATCTACCATTTGCATACGGTTTGTAACACTAAAATTGTCAATCTGACCACTGATCTTTCAGTCGAGCAAATGGGGTTGGCATAAAAATGGAATAATCTATCACATTACTTGAATTAATCATACAATGCAAGACAGAATAATTTTGAAATATTGGATGAGGCCATTAAGGGGACACTGACTAACATCTTGGAGAAGTGGATGTCTACAGGGCAGGTAAGTTACTCAATGATAAAACAGTGGAAGAGGAAAGAGCTAATGCCAGGACTGTTTACTAAATGGTTACAAGTTAACATCAGATTTACTGGATACACAGTTGATCCACAATTTACTGATCTTTTAGTTAATACCCTCCTCGCAGCTTTTAATCTTTGAGTATACTTATATAGTTTCATTTGTTTCTCGTAACCCTAAGCTGCTCCCTTTGTACAGAAAACCTTATGCTGTAGAATGCGCACGGCTACTGATGCGTAATTCTGTGAATACATCAGTTACGCATATGTGCACACGGTATCAACTGCCACAAACAAACACAGAAAATATTTTGAGTCACCTATATTATTGTGTGTGTAATTTGGACACCCTGTATTTGACATCCACTCAGGAAACAAACGTGACAACTGCATGTCGGGGCCAAGGGTCTACCAATACATTTTACAGTTGGACTATTGCAGAGAAAAATAATTTGTAAATTTCTCTTACATTGTTATAGTAACTAAATACTGGTCACGGAAACCAGCTGCCAATAGGCAAAACAACAAAAGTTTTGGCTACAGACAACCATTTTTGTCAGCCGTGGTGGTCTAGCGGTTCTAGGCGCACAGTCCGGAACCGCACGACTGCTACGGTCGCAGGTTCGAATCCTGCCTCAGGCATGGATGTGTGTGATGTCCTTAGGTTAGTTAGGTTTAAGTAGTTCTAAGTTCTAGGGGACTGATGACCACAGATATTAAGTCCCATAGTGCTCAGAGCCATTTGAACCATTTGAACAACCATTTTTCTGATTTGTATTTTGACTGAGTTTTGTCAGCTTCTTGAAAATAGGGATTCTTCACTGCAAAGCTTGACCTCAAAATGTTGTTGCAAAGAAAAGTTCAGTTCAAAACACACACAACACACACACACACACACACACACACACACACAACAACAACAACCTATATAACTTGGCATCCACTGAACAGCTATTTAAAATCTGAGTACACTGGAGAGGATATATTTGTACAATTTGGTGAAGTTAATCAGGTAAGTTACCTATCTAAATAAGATTTTCTGAGGAAACAACTCACGACTGTCAAAAGCGGCAAACATTTGAAGACACTGGGGGTTCAGACCTGAAAATGGGTTCTTCTGAAATGTTTCCCTCATACTGTATTGGTGTCTCAAACTAGTACTCCAGTACGATAAATTTATCAGTATTCCAAAATACTGACAGTTATTTCTACATGAATCAAACCAACAATAAAAACCAGCAATGCAACAGTCATTGCCAGAGAATGACTTCTTTCACTGACAGCCTCACATGCCTAAATCCTACTCACCACTGATTAAATTATTAAGGAGCTCATCTTGAATGGAGGAACACCTACTTTCTGCTTGTCTGTTAACAGGGCTCTCCCGCCGAAACCACTGGCTGAATCTTGATCCACCAGAGCTGTCATTTACAGCACCATTCTGTAAACAGTAAACACCAAGTATTAGGACAGACACAGACACACACACACACACACACACACACACACACACACACACACACACACACACACACTACCAAACTTACAAAAAATTGTCTTTTGTTACCTAATTACTCAGCGTATCACAAATTATTTTCGTAAGTACAGTAATTCGAGATAAATTAATGGTAAGTTAATATTTAAACTTTATAGAACTATAAACAGAGGACATAAAACTGAAAACTAATTGCATCAGTAGTGGACAACCAACCATTAAACTGCTTACAGAAAATACAAAGCTGAAAGTAGTTAACATTACTACTTACTGCCAGCAAGCCAGGTACAGAATCACTTTTGAGGAACTCATCAAGATTGAAGTCAAGACCTTGATGCTGGTGAGAAAAACTACTGTTGTTCGACTGGGGAAGCTGTTCTGCTGGAAGACCAGAATCCTGGTCTGACGGCAGATCTGGTGAAAGTGGCCCCTTCTCAGGCAATGGCCTCTCAGGTGATCGAGGAGTCTCTTCAGCAATAGGCGAATGAGACTGTGTTGGCTGTGGGACTGCCCCACTGCGGTTTCCAGGTGGTGTTGGAGTCCTGCGTGACGAAGCTGAACTTTGTCCGGCACTTACAGGAGGTGATGGTTCTGAAAGTTTTCTTCCACTTGAACGGTTACCTGCAAGATATGTAAATATTTTAAAATTTTTGTTGATACTGACTTGCAAAGCACTTAGATGCAATGTTTTAGAAATGTTGAATAAGCATTCAAAATTGTCTATCTGTATAAAACCTTGAGAAAAACTGAATAATGGAAAATTCACAATGGAATGTAACAATATTCTTAAAAACACACGACACCCAAGCACCCACATCCCCACAAGAGGTTTCCAATCATAAGATGAGCGTGGGGAGAGACTTCAAACGCCTGCAAAAGCTAATCTGTGCACAACTGAGCATAATACACTAATTCTTGCTGATCCGGCCATTTCTTGTAGATTTGGGTACCGGATTAGACGAAGTGCCGAATTGCTGAGTGTCATAAATTTACTGCAAACACGCCAGGATAATACTTCATTAAATCCACAGGTACATTCATTTTCATAGAAAACTTAGTTCCGGAGTGTGTACGTATACAGTAGCATCACTCATGTACATCTACATATATAATCCGCTAGCCACCAAGAGGTGTGTGGCAGATGGCACTATTCGCTCCAGTAATACCCTAATTCCCCCCTCCCGTTTCTGTTCCACTCGCGGATCGCGCGAGGGAAAAACCGACTGTCAGAACGCCTCAGTACGAGCTTTAATTTCCCTTATCTTTGAATGGTGGTGATTGCGCGATATGAAAGTTGGTTGGTAATACATCCTCGGCGAAGATCAGATTTTGTAATTTAGTGAGCAGCCGCTTCCATTTAGTGCGTCGTCTATCTGCAAGTGTGTCCCAGTTAAACTTTCTATGAGATTTGTAACGCTCTCGCGATGGCTAAATGAACCAGTCACGAATCTTTCCGCACCTCTTTGGACCTTCTCAATCTCTTGAATCAGACCCAACTGGTAAGGGTCCCATACAGACCAACAATACTCTTTAAGACTGGACGAACTAACGTATTGTAAGCAATTTCGTTTGTTGAAGGACTGTATCACTTCAGGGTTCTACCAATAAACCGCAATCTAGATTTCGCCTTACCCGTTACTTGTGTAATCAGATCGTTCCATTTGAGATCATTTTGAATAGTCACACCCAGATACTTGACGGATGGTACTGCTTCCAAAGACAGGGCATTTATTTTGTACTCTTACATTAATGGGGATTTTCACTTTGTTATACGCAGTAGGTTACACTTACAAATATTGAGAGATAACTGCTAGTCATTAAACCACACATTTATTTTCTGCAAATCCTCATTGATTGTTCACAACTTTCGTGTGATACTACTGTCCTGTAGACTACAGCATCATCAGCAAACAGTCTAATGCCGCTGTCAATACCATCAACCAGATCGTTTATGTAAATTATAAAACGCAGTGGATCTATTACGCTGCCCTGGGGCACACTTGATGTTACGCTTGTTTCTGTTGAAGTCTTCCCCATTCAGGACAACATACTGCTCACTGTCTGTCAGAAAACTTTCTATCCAACCACATATGTCATCGGATAGACTGTAAGCACGCACTTTTTGGACGAAGCGACAGTGCGGAATGGAGTCGAACGCCTTTTGAAAGTCCGGATATATGGCATCAACCTGGGAGCTGGGATCTGGAGCCTGTTGTATATCATGCACAAGAGAGCCAGCTATGCCTCGCATGACCGTTGGTTCCTAAAACCGTGCTGGTTTCTGCACATGAGCTTCTCAGAGTCTACGAAGGTCATTATGCCTGAACACAAAATATGTGCCATGATTCTACAAAAATCGATGTCAGTGAAATTGGACGATAATTGTGTGCATCTGATTTTCTATCCTTTTTATAGGTTGCTATGACCTGGGCCTTCTTCCAGTCCCTTGGAACTTTCTGCTGTTCCAATGATCTCTGATGGATAAGAATGGTGCTATATTTGTAGTATAGTCAACATAAAAATCTTACGGGGATACAGTCTGGGCCAGATGCCTTCTTGGCATCTATGGATCATAACTATTTTACAATCCCTGATACAAGAAACCCTACATCAGGCATCCTTGCATTTTTCGATAATTGAATGGCGGAATGGTGCTGCAGTCTTCAACAGTAAATGAGTTTTTGAAAGCTAGATTTAGACTTTCAGCTTTGTTTATCGTCGTCCATTACATTAACCGAACTGTCAGCGAGAGAAGGTACTGAATTTGTTGCGTTCATAGATTTTATGTACGACCAAAATTTTTTGGGGTTATTTTTAGAATCTGCAGAAAAAAATGATATTCAGCTTGATGGGGAGTGAGACACAAATGGATGTCTTCAACTCTTCACTTCTGCAGCGGAAAGTTAGATGGATAGGAAGAGTATGCCAATGCCATCGCAAAGCAGCTAGCAAGGTGTTCTGTAAGAACTGATGAATTGGTACGAAGGCTAACATATAGGGCAAGACCCGGTAGGGCCGTTTGTTGTTGGCAGCCAACAAGACCACGGAGCTTGGCTCACAGCTGAGATGAAGATATATACATCTCCGGAGAGGAGAGAGAGCATTCCTAGCCTGCCTTCCTTCATTTGGTTAGACAGCAAGCCTTAGTACAAGATCACTTAAAAGTTAAAGAGTCTTTTCGGCTCGTATCAGTTGTGTTCTTTAGATCAAATCTCTGGTTTGTTTTCCCTCTGGTTGCTGGGCTGCACTCTTGCACCGTGTCTCCTGGTTTAAAATATTTATAAGGCGGGAAGTATGGAAGGGACAGTCACCAGGCACGAGGAAAGAAATTGTTGGAGGAAACGTGTTGTCAAATGCCGGTGGTCAGTGTCTTGACCAATTCACTCTGAAGGAACTGTTGCAACAAGATTGACTGATTATGATTTATCCACTCATCAAGTGGCGGCATGAGAACACACATGTAACAGGTATTATGTAAGCAAGTTTTTTGGGCCATCGGCTCCTTCTGGCAGAAGAGTTGAAGGGGAAGGAAGAGGGGTGAAGGATGAATGGTGAGATTTAGGAAAAGCAGTACGGTTCAGGAAATTCACCCAGAACTGTGGGTCAGGGGAGACTTACTGGAAGGGATGAGAACTCCTGACCCAGGGTTCTGGGCGACTTTACCAAACTCTACCCCTTTTCAAAAACCATACCAGTCCTTTTCCTTTATCCTCTTTCTTCACTCTCTATCCTTCTGCAAGAAGGAGCCACTGGGTCCGAACGGTTACGTACATAATATATAATATATCTGTTCTCCTGCCACCGCTTGGTGAGTGTTTTTAACTATACATTAACATTATTTTTCTAAAATTTATTATTTTCTTTGATTATGATTAGCTGATTTCGGTGCACTTAAAGGGTGCCTCTTCACTGTTGTTGAATTGTGTTGTGTACTCTAGTTTGGCAGTGGGCTCTGTTACTGCCCTGCCCTCTGTGATTCTTTCAGAGTTGTGAATGTGTGTTCTGTGAAGTTTGGATCTGCTCTTACTGTGGTCTGTCTTGCTTAGAGAAACTGTTAGACCCTTCCAACTCTGTTCACTGAGTGCCCTGTGTTACTTTCCTGGAAAGTAGCTTAATTGTGTTCCCAGGTGTGGTAATTATTTTGATAATCTTTTACCATTTGGTTTTAAGGTACCTGCAGTAGTGGAGTTACTTTCAATGTGGCAAACCTCCACTCGTAGTACCTTCTTGCGACATGATCCACAACATTATTACTATCACCGATGGCAGGAATGTGACAGCAATTGCAGGTGCTACTGGTGCTGCCATTATCATCATCATGATAGTAATAATAATCATCAACACTTTGCCGTCCGCACGTCTGGTACAAATTTATTCGCTTGGCGCTGAATTACTCTGCTTGTCGCCGGCTGCTTGTCACCTTTCCGTTGTTGACGAGCTTCAAACACACTGACTTTCGCGCACTTATATTTTCTGAAATCCTCTATTTTTCCGTATTGTTTCACAAACTCAAATTTTCTTTTCAAGTAACTTCTCTGCAAGTTCTACACTGTTATAATAATTATCCATGCAGAGGTGATGCCACTTTCCATCAGAAGGTGTCAATAGTTCCATCACTGTTTTTGCTAAAGACTGTCCATGCCGGAATATATCTTGAATGAGGAAATGTATCCTGTACTCTAATCACACAGCATCCAAATGAGTATGCCGTATTTCGTAATTTTCGATGGATTGTAAACTTTAAAATTTAACCATCCATGCCACAGTATCATTCCTTCATCAGGGTGTAGACACGGACAAGGAAAAAAATTCCCGAATTTTTCCCAGTTAAAAATACACTTTCTCCCAGGTGAAAAATCACTTTCAGTGTTACGTGACAGTGTATTTTCCCTTGGAACTGCAAAACTTTTCAGTCCTTTGAATGGTTATGGTTTTATACACGGGCGTCAAATTTCCCGGCACTTTAGAAAACGAAACTTAGGGAGAAAGACACATTTTGGAAATATCTTTGATGTGCAGCAACATGTACACTGCATATTTTCGTATTACGGAAGTATACATTGGAATTCCACCAAACACCGCATGTTACTTTCTGAATTATTGAAATCGAGATGGCGATGCACTTTTGTAAGCCAGTCATAGCTGATGTCACGTGATCTCACCAGCAGATGACAGCGGATATTCAGAGCATAAGACACATGATGTAGTCAGCTAACAGCAACATCACTGTTATGTAGCATGAACACACAAACAGGGAAAGTTAATAGTTTAAATAAGTATACATAGTGTTGTAACAAATTGGTCTCTAAGGTTAATAAGCTGCAAGAGAAGCTAAGCTTTCACATCTAATGTTTATCTTTTTGGCGCATGTATAAGATATATCACACAAATGTGCCAGTAAAATATTTAATAATGACATAAATGTCTGATATTCAGGGTTCGAAATTCTTCTAAATGGCTTGCTATCAGAGTTTATTTTTAAAAGAGTCAAACGCTCTTTGATTTAAGAAATTCGTGGTACATTCTCGCACACAGTTCAACTTATGTAAAAGGATATTTACTTTGAAAGTAACGCTTTTCAAACCACCATTCGCAATATTTTCCCGCAACCTGTCAGAAATAGGTTAATTTCAGCAGTTGCCAGAGAGCGCAAATAACAGACGACACCGAGCTTGCGCAGCTACCATGACGTAGGAAGCCCGTATGTACGTACATGTAAAACATTAAAAGATCATACATTATGTTATAAAAGAAACAAGACATCAGAGGATACTGCAAGAGCATCCGAATTAGTGTACCACACTAAAATATGCACGTTTAAAGTGCATTCTTAAAGTGCACATTCGTATGTCCAGATTCCCAAAGAAGTAGACCTCAATCTGATATTAAGCTTTTCAGTGTGGTTTTCGGGATGTAAATTTTCTTGGAGCACCAGTACTGTATTATATCATGTTTGGCTCTTTATTGTGGCATAATGCCACACATGCTAGAAGATGGAAACGTGCACTTTAAATACAGCAAACAGTTGAAACTAGCCAGTACTGTGGAATTAAACATTTCGTTTCAAATACATTGGCTACCTCTGTGGAAAAGGTTAATAGAAGTCAAATTTCTTTAGAAAACCGACAAAAATAACTTCATTGTTCTGCAAGGCGATTAATGGTCGACTGTCATAAAGGTGGAAATAAAATAAAATCTGAAACTAGTAACATATTCTAGCCTTCTGTAATTATGTGAATATATTTTAATTCACTTGATAGCTCCCGGCCACAGATATCCATTTTGTTTTCATTTGATGTGAGAGTAAACGAAGGGGAGACAGCAAGATCACTAAATGTAAACACTGGTCACGTGGAGACTACCCACTATAATTCAGACTACTCTGTGCATCAGCCTCGGATCTACGATAATTGGCGAACAGGGTCAATACTAAAAAATCGAATTTTTGAAAATATGTTCATCTTGTAGCACACATCTTTCTGAAAAGCCTGAAACATAAAACATATGTGTTGGAGGGAATGTAAGACATGCTATTTGGTCTTAAGTGTGGCAAAGTGCAGTGCCACGCCTCTTCATACAGCATTCTTCTATAGCACGTCACTGTATTTCACTCTGTGGAATTTAAACGTGTATATTTTGTAATGGATGCCATGAAACCTACACAGGACAGTGGAAATAGAAATGTCCTGTGGTGCCTCTCCTGCTCCCAGTCGGACCGTTTGACAGCCTGCCCCCTCTTAAAAATCTTGCAATAGCGAATGGGATTATTTGTAATCGGGAGAACAAGGACTCTTCAGAAAATTTGCACTCTTTATTGTCTATTAGCTAATAACTTGCTGTTTTGTGTGACCTAAAATTAAATATAGAATACATAAAACCAATGAAGACAAGAGACAAGCAAGAAAGTACACATTTCTTCAAGCCTTAGCTCCTAGAATTTCTCTCTCTCTAATCTTGCTACAGCTTTACATGGTGTGGTTTCCTTTCTGCAAAAGAATCTATTACCTCATCAAAGTTCGTCAAACGTTTTGCTACATGAAAAACCAAAATGTCGCTATCTAATAATGAAAAAGCTACCAATACAAAAAATATCCAAGACTGGTGTGCTTTCTCGATCTGATTAAGTCTATTTTGTCACTGTCTGCTAGATAAAACAAAATAGGCCTTTCTAAATAAATGAGACTGTTTTGGCACAAATGGTCATTTTTATAACACGACAGAACACAATTCGCGAAGTACCAATATCAAATGCCTGTAAGGCCTACTACAAGCAAAAAGCTTTATGTTAGGAAATAGTTTCGCATTTCATTCATATGCACCAGTTTCTCAAGCACGAGATCGAAAAGTAGTATTACGAAATTTTTATATAAATTTGGAATCGTCGTATTCTTCCTTAATTTGTGTGATGTCCCCGTATCTTCTCCTTCCTTGTTTTAACAAACGATCTTGTCATCAAGAATTCTGTACTGTAGCTATTCCTGCCATTGTCAAAATTTGTTTTCGTACAACACGTTTTCTGTGTCACTTCCAGAATAGAACTTAAGCAGCTCCTAGCTGGGGACTGTACAACTGGTCCTCACTAGTGTAGCGATATGGCCAAAAACTTTCTGTCGAAGTTTCATTTTCTTGAATACACCGAGAAGATAATACGTAATCTTTCTCACCAGTTATTCCTGTTAGTCGTTTATTTCCACTCTGGTAGTCTCAATCTATGAATTTCGATAGTAATTATAACAACTCTGAACATTTGCAAACCCTATCAACCACATAATCGGACAGCGATTGGTGTTCATCCGTTCGGCTTTACTCTGCTCAGCTAGTATAGCCCTGTCCCCTTTTGCCTGTGGAAAGTTTATTTCTAGATGCGACGAGGATTCTCCTGACAGACACATTAAGTACACTATGCAAGCATTCAAAAATCAACTTATGATTCATTCAGAAATCAATTAAAATGTGTTCAAAAACCTACAGGGATGCATTTCAAAATCATATGAATAATCGATAAGACCAATGTGTGTTGGATGCTAGGTGCTTTGTGAAACAAGTTTTTTCCCCACAAGACTATGAATTTGGCACCCCATTTTCCCGGTAGCACCTAGATCAGGGGCGGGCAAACGTTGCACGCGACTCATGAGCGCACAGCGCTGCACGTGTGCTGCTCGCGTGCAATCGTCGACTGGGGCAGTTGGCGACAGCCGGCAGGTTGCTGCAGTGTAGTGCCAGGCTAAGCTGCAGACGTTGATGCGAAGGGACCACTACGTAGTGAACGTTGTGTTTCAAGAACTGGAAAATGCAGAGTGATACAAGGAAACTGAGAAGTGGAGATTTGCTATCTTTTAAAAAGTAATGGGAGAATCGTTTTTTCTTTGTGCAAAAACATGAAAATTCGAAATGTTTAATATGTTGCAGTATTCTCGCTGGTCAGCGGAAGTTTAGTATTAAAGGCCATTATAACAAATTTCACAAGGACGAGTACAATTTATTGTCGGATTCTGAGCGGATGGGGAAATTGACTGAGCTTAAGAAAAGCGATCTGATGATACTAGATGAATCTGTCTTAGTTGCTGTGGTCACGAGAGATCTGCGACTTCCTTTAGTCATGTCTCTCATGTAACTGATTTAACATTTTATGGAGCACTGTTTTCAATTTTTCAGGACGACGACAATAATAGCCCAGCGGTACGTGCAAGTTATAAGATTGCGCTTAATATAGCGAGAGCTGGAAAGCCATTTGCTGAATTAGTAAGTGTCGGTTAAGAGCAAACATCAGTGATGAAAATTTAAGTAACTCTGTGTTTGTCTGTATGTAGAAATTTTGTTCCACTCCACCTGTGATAATTAAATAAAACGTATTGTAGGTGATAGGTACTCTTTCAAACCAGGATATCTTTCAAGCACTCCTACTAATCTTATTGCTTCATTCAATAAAGCAAGTTAGGAAAAAAACGCATTGCAGAGGAAGGAGCGGACAGAAGGTATGGTGGGGAGGGGAGATAAGCGGGTGGCCAGCTTGCCCCTGTGTGCACGCAGAACACCTGTTAACTGCACGCGTGCAAGTGCACCGCACACATGCAGGATTGCTGCCTGCCCCTGACCTAGATGCTTGCTGCGACTGCTTGCACAGCCGACAGCCACATTCCTGTAGCCAGAAGTGTAAGAATCTACTACCCAAACGCAACTCAACTGCACATGCAGATGAGCCCGCTCGTAACTGCTAAAATGCATCTAATGTAAGCAGTTGTGACTTCACACTCATCAGAGGCAATTTGTTGTTATGAAGCATTGCATAGTCTTCCGAAAGCCTTTTGACACATTTGGCTGTTGACACATTCTTGCATGAGCACTGTGTGTCATCGTTGTATATGGCACATTTCCTTTGCAATTTAAGTTATTTTCGTTTTTCTCTCGTTTATGTTTTATTGTTGAAGTATTATTCTACAGTACGGGGATACAGTAATATCTTTTGGTAGAGTATCGGTTCTTACCATTCAAAATTACAAAAATTTAACTGAAAACTAAAACAATGAAAAATTCCCGGAATTCTAAAAATTCCCAGGTTTTTCCTGGTTTTCTCCTGGATGAAAAAAATTCCTGGGTTTTTCCTGGTTCTCCCGGGTCGTATACACCCTGTTCATCAATTGAGATGTTTTGACTTAGATTAAACGTTTCTTTAAGCTTCTGGGAAAAATAATCAATAACGAATTGCACTTTGACAAGCCAGTCTGCACTATCCAGTTTATTTTTGCTGTTGGAAATGTAAAAATCATAATATATGACTGAATCGGTTGTGGGACATAGTTTTGTGAAATATCGGTGTGTCTATCAATGGATTTGTTGACCAATGATCATAGATCCTTGCTTTTCTTACAATTCCCATAAAGATAGCAAGCCCAAACCATTTTATAAGTTCGGGTCCCATAACGTCGACAAATTTGGCATTTTTTAAATCCAGTTTCCTCCTATTGCAATTTTGACTGTAGTACTTTTTGGTTTCGTTGCTAATATATTCAAATAGATCGTTCCCAATATATAATTGTACGATATCCTCGACACTCTGCCTATCTTTGGGAAATTTGTTTGGACCTGGGGATCCTTCAAATTTATTACTGGTCCTCGGTAAATCAAAGTCTGACCATTGTGCACAGTCTTCTTCGTCTGATTCAGCTGAATCAGATGGCAATTGCAGCGTTCGCTGAATTCTTCTTTTGATGTATTCCACTGTCTTCCTATGATTCTGCTTCACTTTCATTTTTTTGATATCCAACATCATCTTCCCAATCAAGTCGTCCAGAACGTCAAAAAGACGTCCGCACATTCATCGTAAATAATCCTACTTTCTTTTTCGTCTGCCATGATGAAAGGGCACAAGTACTTGTAAAAACAGAATACTTGTTGACGTGTGTAACTTATTGTTACCTAAACAAAACACCAACACAGAACGCAAAAGATACTAACGTGCTGTCACCAGCCACTGCACGATACTATGCAGACGACATCACAGTGGTGTTGCCGGCCGTTGAGCGCTATTTCGTGCACAACACCAGTGTGGTGTCGCCAGATGGCATAGTGTTAATGTGCTCTTTTATGTCTTAGTCCGATCTGGCCATGTCTGTTAGTATACCAGATGTGCTGCCAGAGAGCAGTGAAATTTCCTACATTGGCACCCAATTTGGTCTGTGTGTGTCTTGTACTGGCATCTGATGGTTAAATTATTAATAGAACCATGATTTAAATCCAGAAAGAAAGTTCAAAATAGTTATTGAAAGTCTACTTAAACTATGTTTGTGCCTTTATTATATCAATACACTTATTCTTGGTTCTTGCCAGTGTTTGAATTTTACTATTCTTGAAATTCTTAGTTTTGACTGTTAATCACCATTTGCTGGCTGCGGTTTTACCTTATTCTGGATTGCTTGTTGAGGCAGCTATCTGGTGAAAGTGTGTTATTGTACTAATTGACCTGTTTGTAGGAATCTTCTTCTTAGATGACACTGATTTTACGAGTGACCTGCTGTTGCCTGATGGTTAAGCTAGTGTTTCTGCCGTCTGTGTGCAACTGGCTCAGCCCGAGAAGAATGAGCATACCGGCAGTACTGTATTACTGGCCGGCATTTGAGATTTGCTGCTGCTATTACCTCAGGTGAAGCTGCTCTGTGGCACAATGATTTCTGCCTAAGTTTTTTCTTCAATTGTTTGTGTGGGCCTAATTCTTTTCAGAGTTTGCTTATTTTTTTGCCTTTTGGCTTTGATCCCTTTTGGTGTCATTTTCCCTAGTCAGCTGGATCTTTTGTTGGCCTGTGTATTTGCTTAAATTTGTCAGCTCTCTCTAAGGAATCTGTTAAAAAGTTGAAAACCATTGTGTTAGCCTGATACATTTTGCCATCACTGTTAAATTGGTTAAGCCGTTGTGCTCCCCAGGGCCAAGCCCTTCAATGAATTCCTGATGAACTGACTTTCTGGAGCTCAAGTGATAAGAATGGTCGGCGAAGGATGTGGTTTGAACTGTTACAGTGCTTGTTGGCAATCCTGAACAGCTGTTAAAAGGTCTTTGGTCCACTGCACCCAACAGTTGGAGGGGACTTGTAGAAAGGGGAACAGCAGTTCCAATGACGTGGATGATTACGTCATAAGCTTTGCATAACATCAGTACAATATGACAGAGGTGGCGAATGTAGCAGCAGACCAGTTGGTTTTGTGAAGTGCCGAACTTCATAGTCTGTGGTCTGTGTCTGTCAGTCAACAGCAAGAGAACACCCAGGGGTCACTGGAAAGTGGTCACTGCCAAAGAGGTTGTCGTGTAGTGATCCATGTAGCAAAGCCTAAGATTAGGGGACGAGACTGTTAGATCAACAGCTGAAAAGGTACCAATGGGTGGCACTGAAGTAGGCAGGAGAACCATAATTGAAGTGCACAGGTCATGTCTGTGAGAAGCTGGTCATTTACCTGTAGAAGGCTTCTGCCAGACAAAGTGTTGTTCCATGGGAGATGGTGTGTGTTGAAGTCCCCAAACAGGAGAAAAGGAGAGGGAGTGGGGAAGTTGTCCAATTGATGTGGTCAATTCAACATTATTGGTCTGCCTGGAGGTAGATAAATTTTGGAAATGGGAATTTATGCCTTTTGCTCCTGCACCGCTACTGCCTTCAACGAGGTACAAAGGGAAATCCGTTCACTGACGACATCTCTATGAACCAGATACTCTCTTGAGAACAGTATGGTTCTGGCAGAACACACAATTACCATAGAGCATTAGAGAATGGTCATCAGTTAAGTGCTTTTCTTTGAAAGCAATGCAAACCACAGAATAGGAAGCAAGGTGGTTTAGTACTGTCAGGTGGCAGCAGTATCCCTTAGAGTAACACTGATTGCGTGACTGGTGGCCAAGTTAGGTGTGAAGGTGCCACGAGGATCAGTTATGTCACAAGATCACTGCCTGCCACCAGTGGGGATGGAACCATCTCCACAAACATCGGCTCAGAATTCAACTGTGAGGGGAGATCTGATGACGGGGGGCACTTAAGGAGCCTTGTACCAATCCTCCTCCTCCTCTGCAGATTTGATGGGAAAGGTTTGTTAAAGGGGCTATCTGCATTGAGCACAGGGACAGACGAACAGACAGCCTGCAACCCACAGGCCAAAGCTCCTTCAGTCATCATTTGCTGTAATGCCTCCAGTCCGAGGGATTGCCTCCCACGAGGGATCCTGAGAGTGTCTTGTCCCTGGTAGATACTGAAGGAGAATGCTTCTCCGTCTGGATGTGAGTAGTAGTTCCTGAAGATACTGTGGGAACATCCAACGAGGAGCAACTTTTCCAAAACCCCTATTGTGCACACAACAGCTCATTCCAATGTTTTATGACAGTAACAGGTGAGTAGCCACACCATTCAGAATGAACACTTTGCTATGTGCACATTGCTGCTCACCACTTAAAGGCTGCAGGTGTGGCAGTGATCATTTGACACAAAGGACAGAAAATGGTCATTTCTGATGAGTCACGGTACAGTGACGTCAGGGTATGAGTACATCAGCAACCAGGAGGTAATGCATTCAACTTTTCAATACGGTACCATACAGACAGGTAGTAGTATTCTATTGCAGATAGTATACACATGGGATGAAATTGTGCTTCCTGATAACTCTGCCATTGTCTCAGAACGCCATTGACAATGCAGAAACCTACTATACAATAATTTGTAAATCTAGTGCACCCTGCAGATTTTTGCGAATAGATCAATGCACCATTCCATTGTTCTATGTCAGAATAGAAATTTCCTCAGCTCAGTAACATGAGGGTCCTCTGTAGCCCTGCAGGGTTGTCTGCTCATAATCCTAACAGGGATCCCTAAAGATGGGCTTTCCTTGATTCACATCTACCCTACTCCAAGCTGTGGGCAGTAATTGAGTGGTCTGATCGGGGTAGCTTCTGTATGTTTCTGCTGCCTAATTTAGTACCACAATACATCACTATTGTCATCGCAGTATTTAGAGGCTGCACATGTAAGTATGTGCAATTCAACTGCTACTGAGTGTGTATTATATTTATCCAGTATTCAGTGCAACAACATGATACACTTATTCAGTTCAATGATGCCTGTAGCTATGAAGTCAAGTGTGAAATTGGCATGCAAGTCATACACTGAGTTGCACCAGATATATTTTCTTACAAGGAACAGTTTTCATTTCTTACTCTTTCCAGATTTTTGTGAAGCACTCTTTCTTGTTGGTCTTCCGAGATTGCCATCGTCACAAAAATCTCCAAATCCTCCAAGGTCTATTTTATCATTCTGCGAAGTTGGTCCACCTGAAATGAAATGGGCACTGATTATTCTTTTATCATTTCAGGGTACATGAAGTAAATCAGGGCCTCACGTACCATTTAATTCTTTAATACACACTACTAAATTTTCACAGAAGAGTACCTGAGAACCACTCTGGTTCTTCTTCTTTGCTGTCACTGTAAGCTCTCCTCTTGTCATTGTAACGGTTCCTTTCCCCCCTGGACTTGTCTTTATCACGATCAAAATCTCTTCCAAATGATCGACGGTCAAACCTGAAATTAAACTTATATGAAACAAACTTTAGAATGAACACCAATACAACACCAAATTTTGTAATAAAAACTCCAAAGGAATTTAAAGCCCCTTTCACACTGGAAACAGTGTGCACTAGCATCTAATTACCTAGTGTTCACTATGATTCACTGTGCGTGTGCGTGTGCGTGTGTGTGTGTGTGTGTGTGTGTGTGTGTGTGTGTGTGCACGCGCATAAGCATTTACACTACAGGGAACTGAAGACAACTCTAGAAACATTACCTATGAGCTCTGTATTACTATTTTGCACTAATAATGAACACACAGGATACGACACAAATTAGAAGAATGCTGCAAAACAGAGGATTATTTTGCATGGTGAGTGCACTATTTTAGATGAAGTAAGCAAACTGGTATGGGAAAGGAAGAATCTACATTTCTCAGTTTGCAGTATGTAAACATGAAATGTGTGGATCTTGTGTACTTTTTAACACTAAAATGCTACTCCAGCATTCCCTTGCATTAGTCTGAACTTTATACATATGTCTCTTGACACTTAACTGGTTTCTCATTACAACTCAGGAGGAAGTTTAAAAGGACACTAATTATCAAAAATTAACGTAACTGGAAGAGGGGCTAGCATTTGTACTCATTACTAGCAACTGGAAAGCTTTAGGTGATCATTTCCCATTTCAGTACCTGCTCAATAAAATAGTTTGCGATACCTTGTATGACGAGTGAAGCACTTACATGATTTTATTTAAGTATGTGTTAGGAATAGGTGAATAAAATATTAATAATGAAATTAGAAATATGACCTGTCAGATAAAATCTGCTGCACAGCTTGTTAGAGAGCAGATGGTGTGGTTGAGGGTAAATTATTTTTATTTTAGTTTCTTTCATTACATCAATATTTAACATAATGATTTACCCCACCATGTAACTACCCTTACCATGAAAATAAGCAACAAGAATGATTAGGTCTTTTATATGCTTTTACTTTTAATCAGTATAATAGCTACATACTGAGACTCCTTTACTTTCAAGGGAACTTATCGCACTTCATTTAAAAAAAGAATTATAACAAATCTTTTGCTTCTTCACTCTGTTCCCACCTCATACAAGCATCTAATAAATTTATCTTTTATCTCCCATCACCAGTAGGACATCCGAGTGCTCCATCAGTTTTCTATGAATCATTCCCATTCCTTCGGCATTTGTTCAGTCAATCTGAATCACATATGGTATCCATGTTCTTTTACCAACAATATTACACTCTCTTTGGACCATTCCCTCTCTCAGAACTCATAACAGCAAGACAAGATAGCAGAGAGGAGCTTTCCGTGCTGCTAACACAGCAGCATAGAAGACGCGAACCTCCTTTGTTGGTTCATTAGATGACCGCCAACCAGTGGAACACGTGTTAACAGAAGTGAATGCGAATCTAACGCGGCAATGCTGCTTGCTCACACGTGCCTAGCTTTTACACCATGGGATTCTTGTTCACTGGTGCATGTTTGCTTCAATTCAAATGAGGATTAAGAGTAGCAACTAATCTGTAATGAGAGGAAGGAATGACACGTTATGTCACAGTTATAATGTGACAGACAATTTATCATGATTTAGTTTTAATAATTTAATGCTGAACAATTTTATGCAACTTGTAGGACAAACAAAATTGAGACAAGCTATCAATTATCCACAAGCTGTAATACTGCTCTATAAAATACAGAATGAAAAGGAAGCTAATTATAATATCTTCAGAATTTAAAATACAAGACTTATAAAAATTTTCACCATAAACTAACAACCACTGGCTAAATTTCACAGCATACCTCTCATCTCTTGAAGATGTACTATTTCGCTGAAAGCCAAACTCACTGGAACTCTGGTCTTGCTCTTTATCTAAACGGAAGTCCCAGACATCTCTAGTGACAATACGACCACTGCCAATTCGTCTTGACTGCACTTCACGGTGGCTTGGATCCCTACAAATGATTTTACATTTTAAACAATTTTACATTAAGAAAACATGGACCATATTTTTTTCCGTTTCAGCAAAATATTTTCACAAGACTTGCAAACAACAAATGTATTGCCAGTGATATGTATATCAGACCTACAAGATTTTGTATCTTGCAACAAACAGTAAAGTACAATCATCAGCATCACTTTACACTTCGCAGGAGAAATTAGTGAAAATTAGTTGTAATATAAACCACAGCATCAGAATGCCACAAATATTCAGACATTTCCTTGTATGGGAAACTGTTGGTGGTAGCAAGGAAAATGTGGTAAAATTTCACTGTCTCGCCACTTCACTCACTACTCCCCTGTTTGTTGGAGTAAATCTCAACTTCCCTACTTGTCCTGTTGATTCCTGTGATTAAAAAACTGATGTAAAGGTGAGAACATTAGTTTCACAGTTTAATGGGAGTTAGAACAGAAATCTGACATTTTCACATTTTTATTCCATTATAAGATATGCAATTTGCTTTATTAAATACTATGTACATCGCAAACTTTATGAAGTATTTTATTCCTTTTTTATATGTCTGCACCTGTTAAAATGTTAAAAATATTATGTCCATTACTTATCAAATGAATTCACTAACTTTTTATATGGAAAGCTGTGGATTGCAGTATTACAAAGGCAACATTACACTGCTCTTATTGATAGGACTGTCGAAAACAGCTTTCCGTAATATAAACTCACGCTGTACGTAGAAGTTCTAAGAATTCTGTTGGTACACTGACCAGTGTGGATACCCAAAAGATAATCTACTTTCAGATTGTACAAAACATTGTTATGAATGTTAAAGAACTAAGCAGAACATCTTTGAGAGGAACTATGAAGGAATGAGTGGTGGAATGGGGGCTTCTGCACCTACTGGAATTTTTGATTGACCCACAAATGAAAATAGTGTTACTTTAAGTTCCTAGGTGATTTGGGGGGACTCTAAAGCATACAACAGTGTAGTAGCAGCGGTTTTCTGGTGAAATTCTTATCACAAAACTGAAATAAGTTCATCACATCCACAAGGTAATGGGCACTACGCTGAGGAAGTTGAAACTAAGTCAGAGAAACAAGAAACTTTACAATGATGAAACCGTATGGGCTCTACTGTGTCAGAATTTATCAATTTCAACAATACTATGGGATGTCTATTAGGAATAATTATAATTTGTTCAGAATGAGGTAGGCAATATGGGCTACCTTCTTTCATAAACTTAACACAAACTAATATACCAACTTTGCCTTCCCCAATTAGATTCATGATGCAGGTATATCAATGGCCAATACTCAAATACTTCATATGGCCATGAACATTTGGTCTCAGAAACAGTCAAAGAAGTCAAAGCCCATTTACAGAGACATGGCACATCCTGAAAGTGTCTACGCAGGCAGACTGAATCCAAATGAGTCCATCTCGTATGGAATCACATGTCGGAAAAATGTTTGTGGCTAGGAAGACACTTGATGCTTTTAATGATAGGAATATTGGTAGGGTGAAAGTGCTACCGCATACGGGAATTATGTGTGGAGTAAACTGCATCAGAACTGGTGAGCCATATATATATAAAAAAACAAAGATTATGTGACTTACCGAACGAAAGCGCTGGCAGGTCGATGGACACACAAACAAACACAAAATTCAAGCTTTCGCAACAAACTGTTGCCTCATCAGGAAAGAGGGAAGGAGAGGGAAAGACGAAAGGGTGTGGATTTTAAGGGAGAGGGTAAGGAGTCATTCCAATCCCAGGAGCGGAAAGACTTACCTTAGGGGGAAAAAAGGACAGGTATACACTCGCGCGCGCACACACACACGTATCCATCCGCACACACACAGACACAAGCAGACATCTGGAAAAGCAAACTCTTTGCCTTTACAAATGCCTGCCCGTGTCTGCACATGTGCGGACGGACGAGGCAACAGTCCGCCGCGAAAGCCTGAACCCTGTGTGCATGCCCGTGCTTGCCCGCGTGTCCATCGACCCACCAGCACCCCCGCTCGGCAAGTCACATCATCTGTGTATGTTTGTGTTTGTTTGTGTGTCTATCGGCCTGCCAGCGCTTTCGTTCGGTAAGTCACCTCATCTTTGTTTTTATATATAATTTTTCCCACGTGGAATGTTTCCTTAAGATGATGCGACCCACCAAACGAAAGCGCTGGCAGGCCGATAGACACACAAACAAACACAAACACGCACACAAAATTCAAGCCCTCGCAACAAACTGCCGCCCCATCAGGAAATAGGGAAGGAGAGGGAAAGACGAAAGGATGCGGGTCCTAAGGGAGAGGGCAAGGAGTCACTCCGATCCCGGGAGCGAAAAGACCCACCTTAGGGGGAAAAAAGGACGGGCACGCACTCGCACGCACACACACAAGCAGACACATTTAAAGACAAAGAGTTTGGGCAGAGATGTCAGTCGAGGCGGAAGTGCAGAGGCAAAGATGTTGTTGAATGACAGGTGAGGTATGAGTGGCGGCAACTTGAAATTAGCGGAGATTGAGGCCTGGTGGGTAATGGGAAGAGAGGATATATTGAAGAGCAAGTTCCCATCTCTGGAGTTCGGATAGGTTGGTGTTGGTGGGAAGTATCCAGATAACCCGGACGGTGTAACACTGTGCCAAGATGTGCTGGGAGATCCTGGGTTCGAGTCCCAGTCGGGGAACACATTTTCATCTGTCCCCGTTGACGTATGTCAATGCCTGTAAGCACCTAAGGGTGTTCATTTCATAGTAATTTCATTCTAACGAGCTGCATGATCACCGATGGTATCTGTTCTTTCGGACATGTCCAAAAGAACAGATACCATCTCAGTATATGATTAGAATTTATCCGTACTAAATGATCAAGAGGACGATATAAGATGTGGCCCAGCTTATGAGTGATTAAAAATAAGACATACAGGATGATTATAATTAAAACTCCAGTAGTTGAAACTGGTCCCCATGAAAAACAAGCAGTCATAGGACAAAAACTTAGTGGAAACAACCGTAAGGACACGCGGTAGAAAAGTAACATATAAATCACCAAAAGTAACATTTTAATTTCCACATGGGAGGCTATCAATTAACTGCATACCAGATTAGAAACATTGCTCACAATGTTATGACAGCCAGGAACTGCACCATTTCACAACTGTTCACAGCACTTTTCAAACATTGGACCATGGAATGTTTAGCTGTCGTGACAGTTCACGCACTGCTTTGTGATTGCACATTGCATCCAGTATTCTCTGCCATGTCAACAGTAACTTCTTTAAAAATTTGTGGTGCAATTGGCCATATGCCTCTCCCATGCGGAATTCCCAAATTGCCAGTTAATTTGAACTTCAAAATCTTTCTTCAACTTCTGTGCGGAAAGAGAACCCTCTTTATTTTCCTTTAATGCATTGATATTCATGTACGGCAGCAGAAGCAGCACTATTGCTGATTTGACACAACAGCTTTATAAGTAAAGCACTGCTCACCTTGTTCAGACTCTTTGACTACCTGCACCTGTAATGCACATGATGCTAGTGTTTCAACCCTACTTCAACAGACCAGTACTGGCAGCAAATCATGACAGTAACACTACCAACAATGTGAATCCAGCAGCACACAGTCTGGAGATTATTCCTATGAAGCTGGGTACCCAAATGGTAAATAGTTTCCCGCCCACACTGCCTCAAGTAGTGTAAATTTACTAACAACCACCATGTATATTAAGGAAGCTTCAGTCATTTGAAACAGTCAGATTTTCAGGGAGTTGCAACATATGTATACTGAGTCTACTGAACTGAAATAGAAACAAATACAATTGAAATTATTTTGAAAAGGCACAAAAAAATTACACAAAATTGATTAAAATATTGTATTTCCCAAACCAATGGCTGAACTGCAATTACTTCTGTTCAATACACTAAGAACATAACTTTTAATGTTCTGCGGAAGATTCATATCCGTTGCTACAGTGGTTTCTGAAATACAGGGAAGTCATGCAATGAAATTTTAATCTTGTTAATAGAGGGCATTTCATCTATCCTTAATCAACAGTATGGTAACAGGCAGTATTAATGAAGTTCCCACAACTTATGTTTGATATAAACAACTTCCCCAGCAGACTTAGCCACATCTTCAGATATCAGAGACATGGCTTGATCCATTGCTCTTACCTGCAATTCAGGTATGGCAAAATAGTAAATAGTCTAGCATTTCACTCCACAAATGATTTCATATATGCTGTTAGTTTTGCCCACAATGATGGAAGAAACTGTACTTTCAAATGAGTTTTGTAGAACTTAAAATGCCTTGGCAACTTTTTAAACAAAACAACTGCCAGAATCAAGAAGTAAGAAACACTGTACGCCAAGTTTGGCTATCATTAATAGAAAAACAGGTTTTTTGACAGAATTAAAAATATGAGCAGCAGAGTGAAGTAGAAAGACATGCATCAAAGTAGTAGTAGTTGTTGTTGTTGTCTTCAGTCCTGAGACTGGTTTGATGCAGCTCTCCATGCTACTCTATCCTGTGCAAGCTTCTTCATCTCCCAGTACCTACAGCAGCCTACATCCTTCTGATTCTGCTTAGTGTATTCATCTCTTGGTCTCCCTCTACGATTTTTACCCTCCACGCTGCCCTCCAATACTAAATTGGTGATCCCTTGATGCCTCAGAACATGTCCTACCACCCGATCCCTTCCTCTAGTCAAATTGTGCCACAAACTCCTCTTTTCCCCAATTCTATTCAATACCTCCTCATTAGTTGTGTGATCTACCCATCAAATCTTCAGCATTCTTCTGTAGCACCACATTTCGAAAGCATCTATTCCATGTTTCACTTCCATACGTGGCTACACTCCATACAAATACTTTCAGAAACTACTTCCCGACACTTAAATCTATACTTTATGTTAACAAATTTCTCTTCTTCAGAGAGACTTTCCTTGCCATTGCCAGTCTACATTTTATATCCTCTCTACTTCGACCATCATCAGTTATTTTGCTCCCCAAATAGCAAAACTCCTTTACTACTTTAAAGTGTCATTTCCTAATCTAATTTTCTCAGCATCACGCGATTTAATTCGACTACACTCCATTATCTTTGTTTGCTTTTGTTGATGTTCATCTTCTATCCTCCCTTCAAGACACTCTCCATTCCGTTCAATTGCTCTTCCAGGTCCTTCGCTGTCTGACAGAATTACAATCTCATTGGCAAACCTCAAAGTTTTTATTTCTTCTCCATTGCTAGAAACGTAGGTTTGCCTTTCCTTAATCTAGCTTCTAAGATAAGTCATAGGGTCAGTATTGCCTCATGTGTTCCCTTATTTCTACGGAATCCAAACTGATCTTTCCCGAGGCCGGCTTCTACCAGTTTTTCCATTCGTCTGTAAAGAATTCATGTTAGTATTTTGCAGCTGTGACTTATTAAACTGATAGTTCGGTAATTTTCACATCTGTCAACACCTGTTTTCTTTGGGATTGGAATTATTATATTCTTCTTGGAGTCTGAGGGTATTTCACCTGTCTCGTACATTTTGCTCACCAGATGATAAAGTTTTGTCAGGGCTGGCTCTCCCAAGGCTGTCAGTAGTTCTAATGGAATGTTGTCTACTCCAGGGGCCTTGTTTCTTCAACTTAGGTCTTTCAGTGCTGTATCAAATTCTTCACGCAGTATCATATCTCCCATTTCATCTTCATCTACATCCTCTTCTCTTTCTATAACATCGCCTTTGTATAGTCTCTCTATATACTCCTTCCACCTTTCTGCTTTCCCTTCTTTACTTAGAACTGGGTTTCCATCTCAGCTCTTGATATTCATGCAAGTGGTTCTCTTTTCTCCAAACGTATCTTTGATTTTATTGTAGGCAGTATCTATCTTACCCCCTAGTGAGATAAGCCTCTACATCCTTACATTTGTCCTCTAGCCATCCCTGTTTAGCCATTTTGCACTTCCTGTCGATCTCATTTTTGAGAAGTTTGTATACCTTTTTGCCTGCTTCATTTACTGCATTTTTATATTTTCTCCTTTCATCAACTAAATTCAATACTACTTCTGTCATCCAAGGATTTCTACTACCCCTCGTCTTTTTACCTACTTGATCCTCTGCTGCTTTCACTACTTCATCCCTCAAAGCTACCCATTCTTCTTCTACTGTATTTCTTTCCCCATTCCTGTCAACTGTTCCCTTATGCTCTCCCTGAAACTCTGTACAACATCTGTTTCTTTCAGTTAATCCAGGTCCCAGCTCCTTAAATTCCCACCTTTTTGCAGTTTCTTCAGTTTTAATCTACAGTTCATAACCAATAGATTGTGGTCGGAGTCCACATCTACCCCTGGAAATGTCTTACAATTTATAACCTGGTTCCTGAATCTTTGTCTTACCATTATATAATCAATCTGAAACCTATCAGCATCTCCAGGCTTCTTCCATGTATACAACTGTCTTTTATAATTCTTGAACCAAGTGTTTGCTATTATTAAGTTGTGCTCTGTGCAAAATTCTACCAGGCAGCTTCCTCTTTCATTTCTCACCTCCAATCCATATTCACCTACTACGTTTCCTTCTCTTCCTTTTCCTACTATCGATTTCCAGTCACCCATGACTATTAAATTTTCGTCTCCCTTCATTATCTGAATAATTTCTTTTATCTCATCATACATTTCTTCCATTTCTTCATCATCTGCAGAGCTAGTTGGCATATACACTTTTACTACTGTCGTAGGCGTGGGTTTCGTGTCTATCTTGGCTACAATAATGCGTTCACTATGTTGTTTGTAGTAGCTTACCCGAACTATTTTTTTATTCATTATTGAACCTACTCCTGCATTGCCCCTATTTGATTTTGTATTTATAACCCTGTATTCACCTGACCGAAAGTCTTGTCCCTCCTGCCACCGAACTTCGCTAATTCCCACTATATCTAACTTTAACCTATCCATTTCCCTTTTTAAATTCTCTAACCTACCTGCCACACCAAGTAACAAACAAAAACATCTAAAGCAATGGGGAATGTAATCCTGGCACAATTTAAAGTAATTGTATGAACCATCTCTGGCACGGGTATCGGGTAAGAGTGTGGAATGAATTATTTTTCATTCCCCAGGATGTCTGTGAAGTTGTTATTGAGGAAGATCTGATGATTTAAGTATTAATGAAGTGGAACGATGTTTGACTTCCACCTGAACTTTAATTTCCTTTCGAAGTTTATCGTTTGTTTCCTGTTCCGAGTGTTCAATGTACATATTGAATAAAATGGGGATAGGTTATAACCCTTTCTTCGTTCACTTCTCAACTAATGCTCCCTTTCATAACCATGGAGCAATGAAGTGTGATAGATACAGACTTTGAAGTACGATACTGAGGCGACTGAAGCTGCCTGTTGTAAGTATACAGGTTGCTCATGTGTGTGTGTGTGGGGGGGGGGGGGGAAGGAGAGAGAGAGAGAGAGAGAGAGAGAGAGAGAGAAGAAAGATACAAGTCATGGCAGTGCAGTAGTAGCAAAAACCCGCAATTAGAAGTGTTTTTGGTCAGAATACGAAAATCTCATGCATAAGAAAGAACAGAAGTGAAGGCAGACTGAAGATTAATGCAGTATAAACCTTTTTTAAATTTTTGGCATAAAAAGTAACTAAGGAAGTTACTAATCTTTCTTCACAACAGAGCTCCCTCAGAATTCTAGTAATACTATCAGGTATTGGGAAGTACATACATTACAGCTCAATGAATGTAGGCCTGTGATAATGAAACTTCGTGATGGTCAACATTTTCCCAACAATGGCAGGAACTTTGGTTGATGACATCTGCATTCTGGCAGTTGAAAAATGTTCCACCTCATGATCAGTCTGCAAATGCATGCTGCACAGTTTCTTCACCCAAGGAAAGAGAAAGATGGCACTAGGTGCCTTATCATGAAAAAACAAGGATGGCGCAAAATCTGATAGCCTGAACAAGCAGCATATGACTAACACAGAATTAGCTGGGATATTATCACCTCCCCCACCCCTCCCCATACTAGCTCCCTGGAATACTTCGTTGCAACAATCTACCTTAATATCTTCAAAATATTTCGGTAGTATGCCCTTATTGTGTCTGCCCATTTATGTTTGAATATATACCATCCCAGTCTCAAAAACTTCTATGCATCACCTTGCTTAATGACAGTTAGCACTTCAAACAATGGAAAATCCAGGATGGAATGTAACAATACGAGAGAAGGAAAGTTGCTACTCAACATATAGCGGAGATGCTGAGCTGCGATAGGCACAATAAAAAGATTCACACAAACATAGCTTTCAGCCATTAAGGCCTTTGTCAGCAGTAGACACACATACACAAATGTACGCGTGCGCGCGCACTCTCTCTCTCTCTCTCTCTCACTCACGCACACGCAATCTCTGAGAGCTGAAACTACACTGCGAGCAGCAGCACCAGTGCATGATGGGAGTGGTGACTGGGTGGGGGTAAGGAGGAAGCTGGGGCAGGGGGGATACTATGGTGGGAGCGGCAGAGAGTCAAGTGTTGCAGTTTAGACGGAGGGTAGGAGAGAAGGTGCGGAGGGGGGAGGGGGGTAACTAGCGGAAAGGAGAGAAATAAAAATAAAAGAAATTAAAAGACTGGGTGTGGCGGTGAAATGACAGCTGTGTAGTGCTGGAATGGGAACAGGGAGGGGGCTGGATGGGTGAGGACTATGACTAACTTAAGGTTGAGGCCAGGAGGGTTATGGGAGCGTAGGATGTATTGCAGGGAAAGTTCCCACCTGCACAATTCAGAAAAGCTGGTGTTGGTGGGAAGGATCCACATGGCACAGGCTGTGAAGCAGTCATTGAGATGAGGGGTATCACGTTTGGCAGCGTGTTCAATGGAAAATCCAGGATGGAATGTAACAATACGAGAGAAGGAAAGTTGCTACTCAACATATAGCGGAGATGCTGAGCTGCGATAGGCACAATAAAAAGATTCACACAAACAGGGTGATCCACTTGTTTTTTGGCCACAGTTTGTCAGTGGCCGTTCATGCGGACAGACAGCTTGTTGGTTGTCGTGCCTACATAGAATGCAGCACAGTGGTTGCAGCTTAGCTTGTAGATCACATGACTAGTTTCACAGGTAACCCTGCCTTTGATGTGATAGGTAATGTTAGTGACCGGACTGGAGTAGGTGGTGGTAGGAGGATGCATGGGACAGGTCTTGCATCTAGGTCTATTACAGGGGTATGAGCCATGAGGTGAGGGATTGGGAGCAGGGGTTGTGTAAGGATGATCTAGTATATTGTGTAGGTTCGGTGGACGGCGGAATACCACGGTAGGAGGGGGTGGGAAGGATAGTGGGTAGGACATTTCTCATTTCAGGGCACGATGTGTGGTAATCGAAACCCTGGTGGAGAATGTAATTCAGATGCTCCAGTCCCAGATGGTACTGAGTTATGAAGCGAATGCTCCTCTGTGGCCGGACTGTGGGATTTTGGGAGGTGGTGGGAGACTGGAAAGATAAGGCATGGGAGATTTGTTTTGTACAAGGATGGGAGGATAATTACTGTCAGTGGAGACTTCAGTGAGACCCTCGGCATATTTAGAGAGGGACTGCTCGTCACTGCAGATGCGACGACCATGGGTGGCTAGACTATACAGAAGGGACTTCTTGGTATGAAACGGGTGGCAGCTGGCGAAGTGGAGGTATTGCTGGAGGTTAGTAGGTTTGATATGGACGGAGGTACTGATGTAGCCATCTCTGAGGCGGAGGTCAACATCTAGGAAGGTTGCTTGTTGGGCTGAGTAGGACCAGGTGAAGCAAATGGGGGAGTAGTAGTTGAGGGTCTGGAGGAATGTGAATAAGGTGTCCTCACCTTCAATCCAGCACTAGACAGCCGTCATTTCACTGCCACACCCAGTCTTGTAATTTCTTTTATTTTCATTTTTATTTCTCTCCTTTCTGCTACTTATCCCCTCCCCCCCTCCGCACCTTCTCTCCTACCCTCCGTCTAAACTGCAACACTTCACTGTAGGCCACTCCCTCCATACTATCACCCCTCCTTCCTGCCCCAGCCTCCTCCTCACCCCCACCCAGCCACCACTCCCGTCATGCACTGGTGCTGCTGCTCGCAGTGTAGTTTCAGTTCTCTGAGACTGCAGATGTGTGTGCTAGTTGTGTGTGTGTGTACTGCTGACAAAGGCCTTAATGGCCAAAAGTTGTGATGGTGTGAATCTTTTTATTGTGCCTATCGCGGCTCAGCATCTCCGCTATATGGTCAGTAGCAACTTTCCTTCTCTCGTATTGTTACAGTTAGCACTTCACATATTTTAGTGATAGTAAATCCATGCTTCCACTCCCTGCTTTGCTTTTTTGTCTCGTGTCTTGTTTTTAGAGCACAAAAACAACTGGGGGTCATACGCTCCATGTCAAAACTGTAGAACGTGAAGACAAAGGGAGGAATTAAAAAGGACTACACATCAATCACAATCAACAGAAGTGAAGACAGCTAAAAACAGGGATGTCGAGAAAGGTCTATGAAATACATCAGAGAGAAACAGGAGTCCAGAACTAAAAATTAAGTGGCCTTCGCCATATTGCTAAGATGGATAAAAAGTAAAATGCGCATTGTTTGCTAGAACGGACGATAACTCAGATGGCAAACACAAACAGGAATTTAAGTGGTTAAGAAAGGGCATTCCACCAAGAAATGCCGGATAGTCAAAAGTTGAGCGCAATGTGCACGGAGTTGTGGAGAGCACCACTTAATAAACGGTGATGGCTAAGACGACAGTGCCCAATAAGTAACCTAGTTAAAATGATGATCTCGCGGCAAGAGGTCGTCCAAGCTGCTAGGAGAGGCTTAATAACCCAGAGGTTGTTCCCATGAAGGGAGAACCAGTGATGATGCCAAAGTGGCACCACCTGCTGCCGGACGGCAACACAGATCACTGGAGGAAATGTAAGAACTAACGGCTGAGATACAGGGACTGCAGCCTTGGCAGCAGTGTCAGCAGCCTCGTTTCCTGTCAGACCAATGTGACCACAAACCCACTCAAACATAACAGTGACTCCATCAAAGGCGAGGAAGTGACAGCTTTTCTGGACCCATTGTACTAAGGGATGGACACTGTACAGCACGCATAGGCTTTGAAGGGCACTGACATGTCATAGTGATACAGCATTTGTCCATGGTTATTAGGTGGCTTAAAGATTCATTTGGAGTGGTCCGATACAGCTGCAACATTTCCACTGTTGCCTCAATTCAGCAGGCCTTCTGAATAGGAGTAATCAGTCACAGTCCCCCGCAGGCTGCGACCTTAGTCATTTGATCTTTGCTGTTTCGAGAGCTATCTTACCTGTTGTAAATTTAATGAATCAAACTAATTTTTAGTTTCAGTCACTGCTTCAGAAAATGTGTGAGGAGAGTGTTCCGAGGGAACTAGTGTCTCCTACTTTTTAATAAGATCACTTGTTCCACACTGAGATCTTCACCTCTTATTTCTGTTTCAATGAATAAGTGATCACTATGCCATTTGACATGTTTTTTTGTAAATTTACAGTTCCTCTTAGTTCGAAGTTCAACAGCACCTACATACTTCGTAACACTTTGCTTTGTGAAGGGGAACACCATTACTTCAATCTTTATATAGCTTCTGATGCTCCTGTGCCGAGACACATTTGAGTTGGAATTTTAATAACGAACATGTCGCATCTATGTCTGTGGAGGAGACTTTAAAAATGTCTGCTGCTATGGAACTGAGCTGCAGCTTAGAAAAAAATTGAGTTTTAAGCTTTTATTTATGCTACTCAGTGTTGCCAATGACTTACTGCTTGCCTCCCTAGTTACCTTTATATTTCTTTACACAATATCAAAAATTGCTCCAAATAGATACTTACCCATTAGAACAGCCACATGTTAAGCATCACAATTTAGCTATTATTAAGATGGGCCAAATCAAATGGTGCTCACTAGGCACTAATACTAGTGTTGCAGATGGTACCTATAGAAGGCCGGACTATACAAATCAATATACAACATAGCTTCATGTCCAATACTGCAACAAGAGCATGATGTGTGAACACTGTAGTTGTTAGGGTTTTATGCCTCTTTGGCTAACATTAAGTTTTGATTATCAACAGCCTGTACCATTACAATTAAACAACACTATCACACAGCCCAGTTTACATAAATGTCAATTACATCAGAAGCTATCATACTACCAAGATTTTCTTTTATATTTTGTGAATTACTTTCTGTATTGAAATCTTAATTTTCGCAATACTATCTCCTGTTCATTTTTGCATATCTAGCCATGAATTTTAAGTATTTCTATATCTTAAAGTGTCACAACATCTTCAATTTATTACGATTAGAGTAGGGGTCAGGAACAGTGAAGTGGTGCTTGTGGGAGGGTACGGGGGCGAGGTGGAGAGAAGGTAGGGCAGATAGGTGCAATCTGAAGGTTAGAGGGGGAGGGGGTGTAGCGGAAAAGGAGGGAAGTAGAAAGACTGAGGGTGCCTAGGTTGAATAGAGGTATGTGTAATGCCAGAATGGGAACAGGGAAGGGGCTACATGGGTAAGAAAAATTACTGATGAAGGTCGAGGCCAGATGGGTTACGGGAACAATGGATATATTGCAGGGAGAGTTCCCACATGCACAATTTTCAGAGAAGCTGGCATTGGTCAGAAGGATCCAGATGGCACAGGCTGTGAAGCAATTACTGAAATGAATGTCATGCTGGGCAGCATGTTGAACAACGGGGTGTTCCAGCTGTTTCTTGGCCAGTTTGTTGGTGGCCACTACGCAGGCAGACAGCTTGTTTAAAGCATCTTCAGATTTGCTGCCGGATACTAAAATCAACTCTATTCAGTATTTCAGCGATCCATCTGCTCACCATCTTCAGAAGAATGCTGCTTCTGCTGCTGAGACCCGCTGAGAACTGATGCCCTATATAGGCCTCTGTACTGTACACAGAGGATGCGCTGCCCATCACAGTTGCTGCCCTCCAACCCTGGGTAGGTAGTGCCACCCTTAGAAGAACACTGGCAGCAACAATATATCGCACTCTGAAATGATTTTCAAACACACTGACTGGTCGCACCGAAGAACATTCTGTTTTGATGTGGGATAGTACAGGATTCCACATCTTGCTGAGAGGAAACATACTGTCTATTAATCAAATTATCCACCAACGTAATTTCGAGTGGAATTTTTAAGGAAAATGGGTACTTGGAGAAGCAGATTTGTCGGGCTATGGTGTATGGACCATCACTGGAGGTGCATGAAGGGAAGCATAGATCGATGGCCTTTATTCCTTATGCTGGGGGCATACTGTTTATGACAGGAAGAATTTTAAGGAGTTTTAACATTAAGAGTGTGTTCCATCCACCTTCCAAGATGAGGGCACTACTCAGCTCTGTGAAAGATTATCTGGGCTCAACAAGCCTGGTGTATACAATGTTCTGTGTCCATGTGAGAACGCTTAAATTGGCCGTTCGATGACTTTCACAGTTCATGATAGGCGCGTGGAACACTGCCATCATATGAGGCTACAACAGCCAGAACAATCGGCGGTAGCAGAATACTGCTTAAGCAAGGGACAAAGTATGAAATTTGACAAAACTGTGATGGTTGCCAACACTTCCAAAAAATGGGACAGTGTTGATAACAGGCAACTGCAATTAGGTTGGCAGATAATTTGATTAATAGACACAATGGGTTTCTTTTTAGCAAGACGTGGAACACTGTACTGTCCCACATCAAAACTTAATGTTCTTCAGTGCAGCCAGTCCCAGTGTTCGAAAATTGTCTGAGTGCGATACATTGTTGCTGCCGGTGTTCTAAGGGTGGCACCACGTGCCCAGTCTTTCAGAGCAGCAACAGTGATGGGCAGTTTATGTGCCATGTACAATACGGAGGCCTATCTAGGATGTCAACTTGCAGCTTTGGCACTCAGAGGGACTTGGCAGCAGAAGCAGTTTCTCCTGAAAACGGCAAACTTCAGGGCACAACTTGGGGTAGTCTTAACGCTGGTGGACAATCTAATTCAGTTCCTCCAGTCCTGGATGGTACAGAGTAACGAGGAGAAAGCTGCTCTGTGGCTAGACAGTGGGACTTTGGGAGGTGGTGGGTGACTGGAAAGATAAGGCACAGGAGATCTGTTTTCGTACAAGGTTGGGAGGGTAATTATGGTCTGTGCAGGCCTCACTAAGACCCTCTGTAGATTTTGAGAGGGACTGATCGTTGCTTCAGATTTGACAGCCACAGGTGCTAGGCTGTATCGAAGGGACTTCCTGGTACTGAATGGGTGCAGCTGTCAAAGTGGAGGTATTGCTGGTGACTGATATGGTTTCTATGGAAAGAGGTACTGATGTAGCCCTCTTTGAGGTGGAGGTCAACATTGACAAAGGTGTCTTGTTGGTTTGAGTAGGACTAGGTGAAGAGAATGGAGGTGAAGATGTTGAGGTTCTGGAGGAATGTGGATATAGTGTCCTCACCCTCGAACCAGGTCACAAAGATGTCACCAGTGAATCTGAACCAGGTGAGAGGGTTTGGGAAGGATTCCTCTAGATGTACCATGTTGGCATAGGAAGGTGCCATGTGGACAGCCACTGCTGAACCCCGGATTTGTTTGTATGTAATACCTTTAAAGGAGACCTAATTGTGGGTTAAGATATGGTTGGTCAAGGTGACTAGTAAAGAGGTCGTTGGTCTGAAATCTATGGGGCAATGGGAAAGGCAGTGTTCATGGGCATTAGGAATGTTAGCGTAAAGGGAGGTGGCATGAATAGTGACAGCAGGGTACCATGTGGTAAAGGAACAGGAACTGCAGAGAGTTGGCGGAGGAAATGGTATCTTTTATATAGGAGGGTAGGTTGTGAGTAATAGGCTAAAGATGTTGGTCTAAGAGAGCAGAGTGTGTCTCATGGGGCACAGTCGGCCACAATGGTGCATCCTGGGTAGTTGGATTTATGGAATTTAAGACGCATGTAGAAGGAAGGAGCATGGGGACTGGCAGGGTTTGTAGGTGGATGAATTTGACAGCTGGCAGAGTTCTTCTGCCAGGTAATCCTTGTGGTTCAAAACAGTGGTTGATCCTTTGTAAGCAGCTAGGATTTTAAGTTTAGGTTCAGTTTTTAGATGGTGGATTGTGGTCCTTTCTGAGGATATAAAGTTAGTACACATATTGAGGAATTTGGGAAATGATAGTGAGGTGAGGTTGGAGTTAAGACATTCTGGAAAGTTAACAAGTGGTCATATGGGGGCAGTGGGGTTGGATCACAGTGGCTCGAGGAGTGAACTGAGCCAGGCAGCATTTTTTCCTTTCACTATCAGCGTACTCCCTCAGATTCCATTTTGTTTTCCCTCACTTCATCCTTCGTGATTTTTACAATGTGTTTTGGTGATTTTTGCCATTTTTTAAACATATTCTATGTTATTTAAATATTTTGTGTTTTTAACCACCACCATGGATACTTGCTTCATCTGTGTCAATACAGAAAATTTTCCTTATCCTCGCTGGAACCCACTCCCATATACTCTACCTGCATTATTGTTGGTTCATGGAATCCTGAAAATGTCCTTACCATCAAATTACCCATCTCTGGTTGCCACCTTTCCTTCCGCAGTGACCAATCTGTTCAGATTATGCCAATCTTTAACCCTAACCAACAGTCCCACAAAACCATAGCAATCAGGCCCAAACCACCTCGCAACACCTTCTCTCCATCCACAAATTATACTGTTACGCAATCCAAAATTCCTGGATCCCATAACACACACCCACTTTTGCCCTCCAGGAACTACAGCAGCATGTACAATGCAACCTCAAAACCTCTCCATCCTGTTCACTTCCTACTCCCACCTTTGACTACCACCACTATCCTCCACCTTTACAATCAATGACTCTGCCCCTTGGTCACTCATAGCTGACAAACCCTGTCTCGCAGACTTACTACATTACCCCACCCTCAAAAACTCACTCCCACCATCTCATCTCACAGAATCCAAAACCTAAACAGACCCAACACACGGTCATGATTCCTCCAAAAGACTTACCCATGTAGAAGTATCATTCCTTTCAAAGGCCTCACATTTTGCCCCACTCCCAAAATCCACCATGCAGGACTTAATAAAAATCTTTTCTGCTTCTCCTGCTCCTACAGTGAAAAACTTCACCACCAACCCTACTACTCACACCGCACCCAAAGCCAATGCTGAACTCTGCCTCACTCTTCATTCCTCCAGTCAACAGTGATCTGCCCCACTACCGCCAAGTCACTCCCCATGAACTTTACAGAATTTCTTAACTCTAGCCTCAACATCATTCCCAAATCCCAAACACGCATGCTAAGCTTACATCTGTAGAGAGAACCATAATCCACCATCTAAAAATTGATCCCAAACTTATAACCCTACCTGCTGACACGGGCTCCACCACTGTTATGAACCACAAGGATTACCTGTCAGAAGGACTCTGCCAGCTGTCAAATTCATCCACCTACAAACACTGCCAGTGAGCCCATTAGAGAAATCCAGTCTCTCCTCAAATCCTTAAGCCTATCTCAGAACCTCTCCCTGGAGTCCACCCTCTCATCACCCCTACTACTGCCCACACCTTCTACAAGCTTCCTAAACTCCATAAACCCAAACATCCAGAAAGCACCTTTGTGGCTGGTTACTGTGCCCCCTGAGAGACACTCTGCTCTCTTAGACCAACATCTTTAGCCTATTACTCACCACCTACGATTCTATATAAAATATACCAACCATTTCCTCCACCGACTCCACAGTTCCTGTTCCTTTACCATATGGTGCCCTACTTGTCACTATTGGTGCCACCGCCCTTTACAGTAACATCCCTAATGCCCATGGCATTATCGCTATTTAACACCACCTTTCCCTACACCCCACAAATCCCAAACTGACAACCTCCTCCCTAGTCACCATGACCAACTATATCTTCACCCACAATTACTTCTCCTTTGAAGTTATTACCTCCCAACAAACAAATCTGGGATACAGCTATGGGCACCCACATGGTACCATCCTATGCCAACCTATTCATGGGCCATCTAGAGGAATCCTTCCTAAACATCCAGAATCCCAAACCCTATCACCTAGTCCAGATTCACTAATGTGACATCTCTGTGACCTGGATCGAGGGCGATAACACCGTATACACATTCCTCCAGAACCTCAGTACCTCCTCCTCCATTCAGTTCACCTAGTCCTCCTCAAACCAACAAGACACTATTTCAAAGAGGGCAACATCAGTACCTCTATCCCTATCAAACCTACCAACCACCAGCAATACCTCCACTTCGACAGCTGCACCCATTCCTTACCAAGTACCACCTTCCATACAGCCTAGCCACCTGTGGCTGTCAAATCTGTAGCGACGAGCAGTCCCTCTCAAAATATACAGAGGATCTTGCTGAGGCCTGCACAGACAGTAATTATCCTCCCAATCTTGTACAAAAACATATCTGTGCTGTATCATTCCAGTCACCCACTACCTCCCAAAGTCTCACCATCTAGCCACAGCGAAGCATTCCCCTGGTTACTCCGAAAAACCCCAGGACTGCAGCAACTGAACCACATGCTCAGCCTAAGTCTCTACTACATCTCGCCATGCCCAGAAATGAGGAATGTCCTACCCACTACCATTTCCACCCCTCCCACAGTGGTATTCTGCTGCCCACTGAACCTACGGAATATCATTGTCCATACCTACACAACTTTGCTCCCAACCCCTTGCCTGATGGCTCATATCCCTGTAATAGACCTAGACACAAGACCTGTCCTATACAACCTCCCAGCACCATCTACTCCATTCCTGTCACAAACATCACCTATTCCCTCAAAGGCAGGGCTACCTATGAAACCAGTCATGTGATCTACCAGCTAGGCTGCAACCACTGATGCATTATACGTGGGCATGACAACCAACAAGCTGGGTGTCTGCATGAATGGCTACCAACAAACTGTTGCTGAGAAACAGCTGGACCAGGACTACCGTATTGCTGAGTATGCTACCCAACCAGACATTCTCGATTTCAGTGACTGCTTCACAGCCTCTGCCCTCTGGTTTGTTTCCCCCAACACCAGCTTTTCTGAATTACACAGGTGGGGATTCTCCCTCCAATAAATCCTACATTCCCGTAACTCTCCTGGCCTCAACCTTTGTCAGTCATTTTCCTTACCAATCTCACCACTTCCCTGTTCCCATGCCAGGACTACACAGCCCTCTATTTCGCTAATGCACCCTCTGTCTTTACTTCTCTCCTTTTCCACTAACCCCCCCCCCCCCCCCCCCCGGGTCCCATCTGACCCAACTACACCTAGCTGCCCTACATCTCCCCACCTCATTCCCTCATTCCTGTAGGCTCCCACAGCAGCACTTTACCATCTCCTACCCCTACCTGTTGTTCCTCCCCACCGCACCAGCCTTCTCCTTACCCTCACCACCCAGCTGCCTCTCCCACCACTTGTTGCTGCTCGCAGTCTGGCTTTAGCTACCAGAGACTGATCAGTGCGTGCTATCTCTGACAAAGCCCTGGTTGGCCGGAAGCTCACTTTCTGACAGTCTTTTGTTGTGTGCATTTGCAACTCTCCTCATAATACTGTTACATTCTATCATGGATTTTCCATTGTTTAAACACTTATGTACGTAGCTTTTTATACGAAACCTAGTAGATAAAGTTAATTCGTCCCCACAACAATCTGGAATTTACAAGAGGAGTTTTGGTTAGCTTAATGGCACACAGTTCAAACTAGTAGACAGACACTATACGGTATGTTGTTATCTCCAAATAGCAGCAAGAACATAAGAGCAACTATTGTTTTGCTACTTGAACTTTCAACTGATTTATGTTTTGATGTACCACAATTAACAGAAGTCTTGTCTGGAAACAATTAATAGAATTTTCACAAACCTTTCACGCTCTGACTTATTTGTAGGGCTTTCAGATCGACGGCCAAGGGTTTGTTGAGCTGGTGCAACGTAGCAACCCGAGTTAAAACTACGGCGCTGAGGACTTAGAATAATACCGTCTTGCTCCTTCCGAATTCGTTCCCTTGGATCACCAGATCTACGCTGTAAGGGAGAAACAGAAACATGAGAAATATGTATACTTCACAGAATATTTACATTATTTACTCGAGAAATCTTAATATACTAAGGTTTGGAGAGAGAAAAATGGACAGTAACATGTAGGAATTATGGGAGCCATTCGCACTAATAATTATTCTTCTGCTGAACTGACTGCTTTCTTCAACCAAATTTAAGAAATATATTCCTTGTCACTTACATTACAAGAAGAAACATTGAAGACCACATTTGTGTATGGCACACTGCTTGATATTGCTTTAATTACTGACCTGTTCATAGTACTCAAGAACATTTCTATTCACAAAAATAACTGAAATTTGTATGAAGTATATACAATTTAGTTCAGGTACACAGTCATTTCATAATTAAGAAGTTAAATGAATAATGATTTACTATGTATCAACTATTCCAAAGCCATGAATCCATTTCTTTGGAAGGTAACTGCTCTCTACCTTAAGGAATCCTTGGGTAACACCCAAGATAATTTACGAAACGAGAAAATATAACAAAGCCTTAAATGAAGCAAGCTAAAGGGAATACAGACCTCTAAAGAAGCTGAGTTTGAATGAAAGAGAAAAACTGCAAAGCAGGAATTAGGGGAACATGCACTGCCTACAGAAAAATGAAAGCAGTCTTTGGAGGAAAGTAAATATGAGCAGTGGAAAAATCAAAATGAAAGAAAACTAAAGTGAGAGGAAGATCTTCATAAGAGAAATGAAGAGTGGTGTGCAAAAAATTTATTAGAAACTTCCCGTCTGTGGAAAAGGTAGATAGTATTATATTAATTGACAAGTTGTACAAGACTGTAAAGATTCATTATGTTCCTACAGGTTACTAGTGAACAGAATCCCAAAAACCTGAACTACTGTTACAATCATCAGCTATAAACTTATCACTTCCTTACACAGTTCAGCTAAAACAAATCTAATGAAACTAAATTCAAATAATCACACAGTTTGTTCTCTTATATGAATTAGTTTTTACTCATCTCTTTTCCTCATTAAGAAACTATGAAATTTTCAAGTAATGTCACACACAATCTTATCCTATCTCAAAACTCTCAGAACAGTGACAAGTTGTGGTCACATTGCACATTTGTTTCCCCCTGCTTTCTCTAAGTTTTTACATTCCTCTTTTAGGTTTCACTTCTTGATATACTGACACCACACACAAATCTATTTAAATTGCTTTTCAGAAGCACTTTGTTTTTCAAACCAGACATCTCACTGTCTTACTATTTGCACTGAGAAAAACTTACAAGCCACTTGGTAGAGCTTACATTTTTTTTTTGTTTTACGTCAAAGCTATCTGCCGTCCTCTTTTGCATAAGTCGTAAAAAAAAATTTTTCTCAATGTTTTATATATACGCGCAAAACATTCATGCTGCTCTTTCCATGGCAGTTGCAAATGTTTTATTTTTATGGATCTTTATTTTTGTCATATGTTAAATTCTATTATTTGCCATTTAAATGGCAGTATTGTTACTAATCAATGTTACATTAATGTAGCAATGTGCTTCAGTATGTATGGGTAACATTTCCTGCTGTAGGTATTTCTGCACGATGTTCCATCATTGTGCTTCTAATATTTTACACTTTTTGAAATTCCATTTATGGCTATTTGAATGGGAAGGTATCATCAATTCGTTCTTGTATTACTGTATGAAACTACTGCATACACTAGGGAACAAAATATGATTTTTAACTTTCAACAAAACCTTTATTCTCACAGTGCAGCTGGCTATTTGACAGCCATGCAATGTCATATTTAAGGCTGTAGTTTGTATAGAGTATGCTATGATTATAGCCTGTCCCCAATGTTATTGATGGCACATTAAGCAGACAATGGAAACCAAGAAGGAACTTTGAAACTAGATTAAAGCTCAGGGAGAAGAGAGAGTTTTGTGGTTTGCTGATGGCACTGTATTTCTGTCAGACTTTATAAAGAGCAGCTGAAGATGCTACAATATCTTCAGAAGAGGTTACAAGAACAATGAAGGTAAAATGAGGGTAACTGAACGCAGTCTGTTTCAGGTGAAGCTGAGGGAATGAAATCAGGAAATGAGGCGAAGTGTAGTAGATGAGTATTTCTATACAGGAACAACAAAATGAATGCTGGCTGAAGTTCAGAAGATAAAAACTTAAGACTCAATAGTGCAAGGAAAGCATTTCTGACATGAATTTGTTAACATCAAATATAAACTTAGGTTTTTGTCTTTTCTGACAGTGTCTATTTGGAGTAGCTCTGTATCAAAGTGGAATGTGGACAATGAATAGTTCAGAGAAGAAAGGGCTTAGAAGTTTGGGAAGATCAAGATAATATGTTTCAGATGATGAATTACTATTAGGGAGGAATGTTATTTATGGCTAAACTTGACAGACAACTGGCTGCCAGGAGATCCTAGACAACAAGTGTACTGCAAAGTAAAATGTTCTACATACGAGGGTCGTTCAGAAAGTAACCTCCGGTTCATTTAAAAAAATACACCAAGTTAAATAAAAATATTTTAATATATACATCTTACAACTACATCTTTGCACTATTTTTCTACATAGTCTCCATAGCGATTGAGGCACTTATCGTATCTCTTCACAAGCTTTGAAATTCCTTCTGCATAAAAATCACCCGCTTGTGCCTGGAGCCAGCCTGTGACCGCATCTTTGAGCTCTTCGTCGTCATCAAACCACTGTGACCCGAGCCATTTCTTCAAATGCATGAAGAGGTGATAATCACTTGGCGCCAGGTCTGGGCTGTAAGGTGGATGGTTGATAACATCCCACTTGAAGGACTCAAGAAGGGCCGTTGTTCTGCGAGCAGAGTGAGGACGGGCGTTATCGTGCAAAAAAACGATACCGGAAGTCAGCATACCACGGCGTTTGTTCTGTATAGCCCGTTGTAACTTTTTTATTGTTTCACAGTCCACGTCTTGATTAATGGTCGTACCACGTTCCATGAATTCAACCAACAACACCCCTTTGGCATCCCAAAACACCGTTGCCATCAGTTTTCTGGCAGAAAAATCTTGCGAGGCTTTTCTTGGTTTGGTAGGCGAATTTGAATGTGCCCACATCTTTGATTGTTCTTTTGTCTCAGGGTTCACGTACTTAATCCGGGTTTCGTCACCAGTCACGATTCTGTTTAACAATGGTTCTCCTTCGTCCTCATAACGTGACAGAAAGTCTAATGCAGAGGCCATTCTTTGAGTTTTGTGGTGGTCGGTAAGAATTTTGGGCACCCATCGTGCACAGAACTTACGGTAACCCAATCTTGCTGTCACTATCTCGTACAAGAGAGTCTTAGAAATCTGTGGAAAACCAGTAGACAACTCAGACATTGAGAAACGTCGATTTTCACGAACTTTTGCATCAACTGTCTGAACGAGTTTGTCAGTCACCAATGATGGTCTACCACTCCTCTCTTCATCATGAACGTTTTCTCGTCCACTTTTAAATAAACGTACCCATTCACGGACAACTCCTTCACTCATAACTCTTGGTCCGTACACGGCACAAAGCTCACGATGAATAGCTGCTGCAGAATATCCTTTGGCTGTAAAAAACCTTATGACAGCACGCACTTCACATTTGGCGGGGTTTTCTATTGCAGCACACATTTCAAACTGCCACAAAAACTAAACTAGCGCAGGTACGACGTTCAATCGACCACGGCTTGATGCCGACTGACCTGTTGAGTGCGTGAACGCACAGATGGCGTCGCTACTCCCCCCACAACCCGCACTGTGACCAATCGGAGGTTACTTTCTGAACTGCCCTCGTATAATAATTTAAACAGGTGAAGTGACAAATTTATTTACATATGAAGTTTTAACATGTTCCAAATATTATTATTATTTCTTTCTTTTCTCAGACGTTATGTCTGGTCAAAAAATGGAAAGTGACGCGGACCTTGATCAAGCGTGACTTCCTTTAAACTGTACGGTATATGTTATATTGCATTTCGGAACTTTCGGGTAATTGAGCATGTATCAATAATTATCAATTTCTGTAGTTGTATATATAAGTTTGGATGTAGCTGTATTGCATTGATGTACTGGTGGATATTGTGTGGTATGACTCCTGTAGTTGATAGTATAATTGGTATAATGTCAACTTTATCCTGATGCCACATGTCCTTTACTTCCTCAGCCAGTTGGATGTATTTTTCAAATTTCTCCTTTTTTTCTTTTGTATATTTGTTGTATTGGGTATGGATATTTCGATTAGTTGTGTTAATTTCTTCTTTTTATTGCTGAGTATAATGTCAGGTTTGTTATGTGGTGTTTTATCTGTTATAGTGGTTCTGTTCCAGTATAATTTGTATTCATCATTCTCCAGTACATTTTGTGGTGCATACTTGTATGTGGGAATGTGTTGTTTTATAAGTTTATGTTGTAAGGCAAGCTGTTGATGTATTATTTTTGCTACATTGTCATGTCTTCTGGGGTATTCTGTATTTGCTAGTATTGTACATCCGCTTGTGATGTGATCTACTGTTTCTATTTGTTGTTTGCAAAGTCTGCATTTATCTGTTGTGGTATTGGGATCTTTAATAATATGCTTGCTGTAATATCTGGTGTTTATTGTTTGATCCTGTATTGCTATCATGAATCCTTCCGTCTCACTGTATATATTGCCTTTTCTTAGCCATGTGTTGGATGCGTCTTGATCGATGTGTGGCTGTGTTAGATGATACGGGTGCTTGCCATGTAGTGTTTTCTTTTTCCAATTTACTTTCTTCGTATCTGTTGATGTTATGTGATCTAAAGGGTTGTAGAGGTGATTATGAAATTGTAGTGGTGTAGCTGATGTATTTATATGAGTGATTGCTTTGTGTATTTTGCTAGTTTCTGCTCGTTCTATAAAGAATTTTCTTAAATTGTGTACCTGTCCATAATGTAGGTTTTTTATGTCGATAAATCCCCTTCCTTTATGCTTAATGTGAATCTTTCTGTTGCTGAATGTATGTGATGTATTCTATATTTGTGGCATTGTGATCGTGTAAGTGTGTTGAGTGCTTCTAGGTCTGTGTTACTCCATTTCACTACTCCAAATGAGTAGGTCAATATTGGTATAGCATAAGTATTTATAGCTTTTGTCTTGTTTCTTGCTGTCAATTCTGTTTTCAGTATTTTTGTTAGTCTTTGTCTATATTTTTCTTTTAGTTCTTCTTTAATATTTGTATTATCTATTCCTATTTTTTGTCTGTATCCTAGATATTTATAGGCATCTGTTTTTTCCATCGCTTCTATGCAGTCGCTGTGGTTATCCAATACGTAATCTTCTTGTTTAGTGTGTTTTCCTTTGACTATGCTATTTTTCTTACATTTGTCTGTTCCAAAAGCCATATTTATATCATTGCTGAAAACTTCTGTTATCTTTAGTAATTGGTTGAGTTGTTGATTTGTTGCTGCCAGTAGTTTTAGATCATCCATGTATAGCAAATGTGTGATTTTGTGTGGGTATGTTCCAGTAATATTGTGTCCATAATTAGTATTATTTAGCATGTTGGATAGTGGGTTCAGAGCAAGGCAGAACCAGAAAGGACTTAATGAGTCTCCTTGGTATATTCCACGCTTAATCTGTATTGGCTGTGATGTGATATTTGAATTTGTTTGGATATTAAGTGTGGTTTCCAATTTTCCATTACTATGTTTAGGAACTGTATCAATTCAGGATCTACTTTGTATATTTCCAATATTTGTAGTAACCATGAGTGGGATACACTATCAAAAGCTTTTTGGTAATCAATGTATGCGTAGTGTAGCGACCTTTGTTTAGTTTTAGCTTGATATGTCACCTCTGCATCGATTATCAGTTGCTCTTTACATCCTCGTGCTCCTTTGCAACAGCCTTTTTGTTCTTCATTTATAATTTTGTTATGTGTTGTATGTGTCATTAATTTCTGTGTAATGACTGAAGTTAATATTTTGTATATTGTTGGTAGGCATGTTATGGGGCAATATTTAGCTGGGTTCGCTGTGTCTGCTTGATCTTTAGGTTTCAGATAAGTTATTCCATGTGTAAGTGTATCAGGGAATGTGTATGGGTCTGCAATGTAACTGTTAAATAATTTAGTTAGATGTGAATGTGTTGAGGTGAACTTCTTTAACCAGAAATTTGCTATTTTATCATTTCCAGGGGCTTTCCAATTGTGAGTAGAATTAATTGCTTGGGTGACTTCATGTTGCAAAATTATCACTTCAGGCATTTGTGGTATCATCTTGTATGTGTCTGTTTCTGCTTGTATCCACCGTGCATGCCTGTTATGTTGTACCGGGTTTGACCATACGTTGCTCCAGAAGTGTTCCATGTCTTATGTTTGGTGGATTGTTTATTTTAATGTGTGTGTTATCTATTGTCTGGTAAAATTTCTTTTGGTTTGTGTTGAATGTTTGGTTTGTTTCCTTCTATTTTCACTTTTTTGTATCTTCTGAGTCGTTTGGCTAATGCTTGTAATTTCTGCTTCTTTTCGTCTAATTGCTCTGTCGCTTCTTGTTGTGAGATTTTACCTAACCTTTTTCGTTTTTTTTTCCGAGATTTCATTTCTTATAAATTGTGTTAGCTGTCCGATGTCTTTTCTCAGTTTTTCTATTTTGATCTGTAGCCTGTGTTGCCATGCTGGTTTTGTGGGTTTCTTCTGTGTGTTGGTTGGTTCTGATCTCTGCCTAGTGTGTATATTTAGTGTAGTGAGTGCTCCTATATAAACCAGTAGTTGTAACTCTTCCATAGTTGTGTTTTCATTTATTTTGTTGTGTATGATTGTGTTGATAGTTTTTATTGTTGTTTCGACTTGTGGGTTATTTGGTGGTCTATGCAAGAATGGTCTAATGTCTGTATTTGTGTCTTTGTATTCTATATATGTTAGCTGAAATTTTTCTTCTATATCTAACATCTGTGTCACTTCGTGTTCTATTTGTGCTTGTTCTGGTGGCTGTCTTAAGATTTCGTTTTCCTCTGATTGTTTAATTGGTGCGTGTTCTTTGTTTGTTTGCTCTGGGATGTTTGAGCCCATTACTGTATTTTCTTCTTCTTCTTCTTCTGATTGCACATTATTTTGTACCAGTATTTGTTGTTCTTGTTGTTTGATGTTTTCTAATTCTGACTGGGGTATCCTGTTATTTTTTATTATTACACGGATCTGATCAGCTAGTCGTTGTTCTGTTAAAAATTTTAATTCTGGGTATCTGGTAATAAATGTTGTGTATACTTGTGATCTGTATCCAGTTGTGTTGGTTCCTAGGATTGTTGTTTGGTAATAACAGGACATGAGGTGTCGATTAACTTCATCTGACCATCTCATCCTCTGTCTGTTTTCCTTTATTATTATTATTATTATTATTATTTTACTATTATTATGGCAAATTTATGCACTGAAATAATTTTTCACACGAGTTACGAAAATTATCAACTGTTTCCTATTATTCGCAATTATGCAACTTGTTTTTATATCATCAACATATTGGTATGGTATTATTAAAGTAAGAATTGCTTAATAAAACAATCATTAAAATGTTGGTTGAGCAAAGTGTTTCACAATGCAGTCAAAATGGAGTCTGAATGCCCTTGCTTTCATTTTCTCTCATCGTTCACCCAGCCAGTTAGTGGTGAGGTACGGCAGACTGCGGACCTATTTCTTTAAATTTCCAATCTGATATCTGTGGGACTACCAAATTACTGAGCATGTTTTGACACAAATTTGTAGTTGCACTGATGTACACATTCACTTGTTATCCTAGTGTCAACATATATGGATATTAAAATACATATTTTTGAGAGAGATAATGGAAAACTAACTCTTTTCTAAAAGATGAAGTACCTTGTGAGTATCTGCAGGATCTCCTCTTATACCTCTGTCATCTGGAGGTGTTTCAGATCGCTTCCTCTCTAGGTGCCAAAGCTCTGGGTCCCACACACCACGAGCACTACAAAATTTTGATACAGAAATGAAACCAACGGACATGCAAAGATAACACCATGAAACATTTTTCCATATTTTATCTGCCACTTACTTGTTAAACGCAGGGTCTAAGCATTCAGGTCTTACTTTTGCTAAAGGACTCCGGCTAAATTCAATAAGTTGTTCCTGAAAAGTGAAAAACAAATTTAGTCATTTTTTTCAACCAATTATTTACAAGAAATAACTCAAGAATCTCACTCACCCTGCTGTACTGAAACTGTGGTAAAGATTCTTTTCTAGAACTTGTTACTACCTCCACTGTAGTATCAGATTCACTGTAGGACATTGTCATTATGTCATCACCTGGTGAAGGAAAGAAGACTAATTATAATTTGTGGAAAATATCTGGAACAAAAGTGGTATAAAAGGGAGGGTGAGGAGGGTCGAGGAGGGGAACAGTCAGGGCACACATGCTGCTGAAACTAAGGCACTGACCAGAAAAAATATGTATATTACAAGGATAATTTCCTTAAAACTAGTTACCTGGCTCAAGACACAAAGGGTGATTGGTTGATTAGTTGGTTGGTTTAAAAGAGAGAGGGGGGGGGGGGGGGAGGGACAAAACTACAAGGTCATCGGTCCCTTGTTCCTAATGAAACAATGCCACAAGTGGGAGAATAAACTAGACGAGACGTATAACAAAATGGAAAGGAAGGAAAACCACAAGAACAAAGGAAAGGCAACTAACACTAAAAGGAACAAAAGAGGACAACAAAACAACCGAGAGACACTAGAAACAGAAGAGAGTAAAACAAAGCAGATTACAGTGGCTGGCCGACCATGAGAATAGAAAGGGAAAGCCAGCCACTCTGCAACACATTAAATCCTCCACCCTAAAAGCACTAGGGTGGAGGACACAGAGGGACAGAGGACATGCACTAAAACTTAGATCAAATGATAAAACCCACCCTCACAAATAAAACTTAAAACTAAATCAGCCGATGAGGCATTGTCAGATAAAATTAGTGGCAAAGAGTCTGGTAACCTAAGCTTTATTCACTGGGCAGTCGAAGTGGGACAGCGCACGAGAATATGGGCCACTGTCAACTGGGTGACGCACCGACACTGAGGCAGGTCTTCATGGTGCAAGAGGTAACCATGGGTCGCCCAAGCAGGACCAATGTGGAGCCAGCAGAGGACAACTGATTCCCTGCGACTAGCCCACATGGAAGACTTCCACACATTCGTAGTCTCCTTAATGACACACAGTTTGTTGTGCGTACTGTTATGCCATTCCGTCTCCCAACACCGAGAAACAATGTGGCGTAATCAGAACCCAGGTCAGGTTTAGAGATGCCCATCTCCAGAAGCAGTTTCCGTGTAGCCTGTTGGCAAGTTTGTTGCCTGGGATGCTGACGTGTCCTGTGGTCCACGCAAACACCACCGTACGATGGGACTGGTCCAGGGCATAGATGGACACCACCAAAGGATAGTGAGGGTAGCACTGGTCAACAGCTTGTAGGTTGCTCAAGGAGTAAGTACACAGAAGAAACTGACTCCTCGCGGCATGAACGGGTATACTGAAGTGCAGAAGATATGGCCACCAGCTCTGCAGTGAATACACTGCAGCCATCGGGCAAGGAATGCTGTTTAATATGGCCTCTGTGGACAAAGCCAAACCCAACATTACCATCAACCATCGAGCCATCCGTGTAAACCACTTCAGAGCCCTGGAATACTTCAAGAACCGAAAGGAAGTGACAGCGGAAAGCCACAGGGTTACTGGAGTCCTTAGGGCCACGTGCAAGGTCCAGGCGAAGCATCAGCCTACAGATACACCATGGAGGTGTATGTGAATGGACCTCGAGGAGAGGTGGTGAAGAAAAGGACTCCAGACAGAAGCAATTGCACGTGAGCCGCAAGCATCAGCCCTTACCAAGGCAGTCTGTGCAGGAGGTGAACCACTGTGATTGTGAAAAGAGACAGTAATTAGGATGTTCAGGAGAGCTATGAATTTGTGCAATGTAACTGGCGAGTAGTTTTGGACGTATGATTTTCAATGGAGGGACTCCAGCCTCCACTAGTATGCTGGTCACCGCACTCATCCTAAAAGCTCCTGTCGCTAGTCAAATTCCATAATGATGCAATGGGTTGAGCAAATGTGATGCTGAGGAGGCGGGATTGAACAAGGGCTCTGTAGAGCTGCGACAGCGTGGAGCGATCTGCACCCCATTTGGTGTTGCTCAGGCAGCGGAGGGAACTGATGTGCTGCCAACACTTCTGTTTAAGATGATGAAGGTGAGGAAGCCAAGTCAGACAAGCACCGAAAACCAGACTTAAGAATCGATATGTCTCCACTACAGCGAGTGGATCGTCACTGAGGTAAAGTGCTGGTTCCGGACTCAATACGAGTCCTGCGGGACCCCACATTCTCCTGGATATGGATGGAACTATGGGAAGTACCAACTTGGAATCGGAAAATGCGGAGTGACAAAGTACTGGATAAATATCTGGAGAATGCCCCAGTGGCGAGGATATGATGTCGCCAGGTCGTGTCATACTTTTCGTAAATCAAAGAAGAGGGCAACCAGGTGTTGACGTCTGGAAAAGGCTGTTTTGATGGCAGACTAACAACACAAGATCATCAGTGGTAGAGCGACCCTGGCTGAAGCCACCCCGACATGGAGCCAGTAGGCCTCGTGACTCCAGGACCCAACCCAACTTCCCACACCCCATACGTTCCAGCAGCTTACAAAGAATGTTGGTGAGGCTGATAGGCTGATAACTATCCACGTCAAGTGGGTTTTTACGGTGTTTGAGCACCGGAATGATGGTGCTCTCCCGCCATTGCGATCTCAGGTTGAAGATGACGAGGATATGTCGCTTGTAGTCAGATGCGAGATGTTTAATCACCTGGCTGTGGATCCCATCAGGCCTATGAGCTGTGTTGGAGCAATGTGCAAAGGCACTGAGGAGCTCCCACTCTGCAAATGGGGTGTTATAGGATTCACTGTGACATGTAGTGAATAAGAGGACTTTCACTTCCAGCCGCCGTTTGAGAGTGCCAAAGGCTGGGGAGTAATTCTCTGTCGCAGAGGCTCGAGCAAAAAGTTCAGTAAAGTGCTCCGCACTCGCGTATGCGTTGGTAGAAAACACACCACCATTTATGATAAAACCGGGAACACCTGTTGGGGTCTGGTAGCCGAAAAGATGTTTGATCTTTGCCCAGACTTGGGAAGGTGACATATGGAACCCAATGGTCGAGATGTATCTCGACCAAAACTCTTGCTTCCGTTGTTTGGTAAGTTGGCAAACGCGGGCACGGAGCAATTTAAAGGCTATGAGGTGCTCCAGGGAAGGGTGCTGCTTATGCCGCTGTAGAGCTTGCCGAAGCTCCTTAATTGCTTCAGTAGCTTCCAGCAACTACCAAGGGACTGCCTTACGCCAGGGGCACCCTAAAGAGAAAAAGTTACCCAGTCAGCCTTGTTTAAAGCCCATCTGGGCAACCGTCCATGGGCCTGAGGCCGGGGAAGTGACAGGAAGATGGGGAAGTGGTCACTACCACACAGGTTGTCATGTGCTCTCCAGTGGATAGATGGGAGAAGTCCTGGACTGCAAATTGATAAAACAATGGCCGGGTAACTACCATGAGCCACACTGAAATGTGTGGTAGCCCAGTATTTAAGAGGCACAGGTTGAACTGAGACAGGATGGTGGTGGTGGTGAGTTAGTTTCATTTTTTTTTTTTGGGTGCAAAACTGCTATGGTCATTAGTGCCCAGCCTGTGACTTAGGAAACAGTAAAAAACCCGAAACTGAAATTCAGCAGCAATGGGAACAAAGTCATAAAATTGGAGAAACTAAAAGCAGAAGGAAGGCTTAAAAATCCACTACAGAAAGGGGTTGGTTGTCCCCAAAAAAAGCGTCAAATGACTGACGTCATTTCACTAGCACTAATAAACTGGAGAACGCGGTCGGCTGAGCGCGTGTCATCTGCTAAAATCGACGATATATCAGGCGATAGCTGTAGACGGGAGCGTAACGGATTAAAATAGGGGCACTCAATTAAAAGGTGTCTTACCGTCCACAGCTGAGAGCAGTGGGGACAGAGTGGGGGAGGATCGCCACTTAAAAGATGTCGATGGCTAAGAAGACAGTGCCCTATCCGGAGACGAGTTAAAATTACCTCCTCCCGACGACGCGTTCGGGAGGAAGAAGTCCAAGCGCAAGGAAGAGCTTTCACTTCCCGCAATTTATTATTGGGAAGTGTTGACCAATGCGCATGCCATAAATGAGCAACTTTGCGACAATAAACCGCTCCGTATATCGGTGAAGGAAAGCGACTGGATAGCTGGCCGAGGAAGAGAGACTGCAGCCTTGGCCGCTATATCGGCCGCCTCATTCCCACAGATACCAGCGTGTCCCGGGAGCCAGAGGAACGCCACCGAGACGCCCCCCAGATGGAGCAAGCGCAGACAGTCCTGAATACGGTGGACCAGAGGGTGCACAGGGTAAAGAGCTTGGAGACTGAGGAGAGAGCTGAGAGAATCTGAGCAGATAACGTACTGTATCCACTGATGGCGGCGGATGTAGTGGACAGCCTGGAGAACAGCGTAAAGCTCCGCAGTATACACCGAACACTGGTTGGGAAGCCGAAATTGATTTGGGGTGTCGCCAACAATATAGGCACTCCCTGCACCTAACGATGTTTTCGACCCGTTGGTGTAAATAAATGTGGCGTCCGTTATTTGTGCACATAGAGCAGCAAATGCCCGACGATAAACAAGTGTAGGGGTACCATCCTTGGGAAATCGACAAAGGTCACGGAGCAGGTAGATCCGGGGACGGAGCCAAGGCGGTGCTGTACCCCAAGTTGTCAAGAAGGTTTTAGGAAAGCGGAAGGATAGAGAATGGAGCAGTTGACGGAAGCGGACTCCCGGGGGTAGTAGGGAGGAGGAGCGGCCAGCATACCCTACATCAAATGAGGCGTCGAAAAAAATGTCATGGGCTGCATTAGCAGGCATCGAAGACAGATGGCTAGCATAACGACTTAGAAGGACCGCTCGCCGATTGGACAACGGAGGTTCAGCAGTCTCAGCATAAAGGCTTTCCACAGGGCTAGTGTAAAAAGCTCCAGACACTAAACATAATCCACGGTGGTGGATGGAGTCGAGACGCCGAAGAATAGACGGCCGAGCAGAGGAGTAGACTATGCTTCCATAATCCAATTTCGAGCGCACTAAGGCGCGATAGAGGCGGAGAAGGACCACTCTGTCCGCTCCCAACGAGGTACCATTCAGGACACGGAGGGTGTTAAGCGATCGCAGACAGCGAGCCGAAAGATAGGAAACGTGGGAGGACCAGCACAGTTTTCTATCAAACATAAGACCCAAGAATTTAGCGACGTCTGAAAACGGAAGGTTGACAGGTCCTAGATGTAAGGAGGGCGGAAGAAACTCCTTACGTCGCCAAAAATTAACACAAACGGTCTTACTGGGAGAGAAACGGAAGCCTGTTGCGATGCTCCAAGAGTGGAGGCGATCGAGACATCCTTGAAGACGTCGTTCAAGAAGGCTGGTCCGTTGAGAGCTGTAGTAGATCGCAAAATCATCCACAAAGAGGGAGCCCGAGACATCGGGAAGGAGACAATCCATAATTGGATTTATAGCGATGGCAAACAGTACAACACTCAGCACGGAGCCCTGGGGTACCCCGTTTTCTTGGGAGAAAGTGCGGGAGAGAGTAGTGTTCACCCGCACCCTAAATGTGCGCTCTGCCGTAAATTCGCGAAGAAAAAGGGGCAGCCGGCCTCGAAAGCCCCAAGAGAACAGTGTGCGGAGGATGCCTGTCCAACAGGTATCGTATGCTCTCTCCAGATAAAAAAATATTGCTACCGTTTGGCGTTTCCGGAGAAAATTGTTCATGATATAAGTGGAGAGAGCAACAAGATGGTCAACTGCAGAACAATGCTTTCGGAATCCGCATTGGGAAGGTGTTAAAAGACTGCGGGATTCCAGCCACCACGCTAAACGGTAATTCACCATACGCTCCAAAACCTTACAGACACTACTCGTGAGAGAAATGGGGCGATAGCTAGAGGGGAGATGTTTGTCCTTTCCAGGTTTCGGAACAGGAACGACAATAGCTTCCCGCCATCGTCTGGGAAAAGTACTGTCGGACCAAATTCGATTATAAAGGCGAAGGAGGTAACGCAGACTAAGGGTTGATAAATGCAGCAACATTTGGACGTGGATACCATCTGGTCCTGGGGCAGAGGAGCGAGAAGAAGAGAGTGCATGTTGGAGTTCCCGCAAGGAGAAAACAGTATTGTAGCTTTCGCGATTTTGAGAGGAGAAAGAAAGATGTCGCACTTCCGCTGCACGTTTCTTCGGGAGAAACGCTAGCGGGTAATTTGAATAGCTCGAAATCTCGGCAAAGTGCTGACCCAACGAGTTAGAAATTGCGACGGGGTCCACTAATGTGTCATGCGCGACAGTGAGCCCAGAGACCGGGGAGAAACTAGGCGCGCCTGAGAACCGTCGAAGCCGACTCCAAACTTCCGAGGAGGGAGTGAAGGTGCTAAATGAGCTAATAAAGAATTTCCAGCTTGCCCTCTTGCTATCGCGGATGACACGACGGCATTGCGCTCGTAGCTGCTTATAGCGGATACAGTTGGCCAAAGTAGGATGGTGGCGGAAAACGCGGAGAGCACGTCGCCGCTCACGTAGTGCATCACGGCATGCCTCGTTCCACCAAGGAACTGGGGGGGGCGCCGGGGCAATCCGGAGATGCGTGGTATTGAATGTTCCGCAGCTGTAAGAATAACGTCGGTAATATGTGTGACCTCATCGTCGACGCTGGGAAAGTGACGGTCATCGAATGTCGCTAGAGACGAAAAAAGTGTCAATCGGCTTGAGCAAACTTCCAGCGTCGCGGGCGCATATATGGCCGTTGAGGCTGCAGTCTAAGGACACATGGAAAGTGGTCACTCGAGTGTGTATCATCAAGGGCGAACCATTCGAAGCGCCGAGCTAGCGGAACAGTACCGACCGCAAGGTCCAAATGAGATAAATTTGCCGTGGAGGCAGACAAAAACGTAGGGACCCCAGTGTTGAGGCAAACTAGATCTGCTTGGTGGAAGACGTCTAGCAATAGTGAGCCACGTGGACAAGGATGTGGAGATCCCCAAAGCGGGTGGTGGGCATTGAAGTCCCCAACCAGCAAATATGGAGGTGGAAGCTGACCAAGAAGATGAAGGAGATCAGCTCGTGCCATTGGTGTGGTCGATGGAATGTATACAGTACAAAGAGAGAACGTGTATCCGGAAAGGGAAAGGCGGACGGCGACAGCTTGGAAGGAAGTGTTTAAATGGATTGGGTGATAATGGACAGTTTCATGGAGAAGAAGCATGAGTCCTCCATGTGCTGGAGTGCCTTCAACAGAGGGGAAATCATATCGGACGGACTGAAAATGAGGGAGAACAAAGCGGTCATGGGGACGCAGCTTTGTTTCCTGAAGACAGAAGATGACCGGCGAGTAGGATTGTAAGAGGATCGACAATTCATCCCGATTGGCTCGAATACCGCGGATATTCCAATGGATAATGGACATAGGGTGAACAGAAAATGGAGGAATGTGACCAAGGTCGCTGGCAACTCAACGACTGCTCTGAGCTTGTGACCGACAGCATGGAATGGCATTCAGCCGAAGGCAGAAGATCCTGATCCATAGGTTGGTCAGGAGCAGCTCCTGCCACCAGCGACCGGCCGGTTGATCGGCCGCCAGCAGTGCGCCTCGGCGACACAGAAGACGGCCGAGGGCGACTTCCGCCAGGTGGTGCTGTAGATGGGACACGCCTTGGCGGAGAAGGAGAGGAACTGGGTTTCTTTGTAGCCTTCTTGGAAGTATGATGTTTAGAGGAAGGAGGAACCGATGGTTGGGAAGTTGCCGTACGTAAAAACTCTTCACGAGTATGCTCGTTTTTCGAAGTCTTGGTGTCTGACTTTTGGGCTCGAGATTTAGCAGAACTCGACGAAGGGTGAGCCAGAGAGTGGGCAGGCGAAAGTGGTGAGGTTGAACGTGCGATCTTTGCGCTGGCCGATATGACGACCGTGGCACTAAAGGTGAGGTCGCAAGTCTGCGTGGCCGCCTCCTTTGTTGGCCGAGGAGAAGCAAGGACAGTGCTGTAGTTTCCTTTCTGAGGCATAGTGGGCTGTCGACTGGCGAATAATTTTCGAGCAGCAAAGGTCGACACCTTTTCCTTTACTCTAATTTCCTGGATGAGCTTTTCGTCCTTAAAAACGGGACAATCTCGAGAGGAAGCGGCGTGGTCACCCATACAGTTGATGCAGCGAGGGGATTGAGGTGGACAAGCACCCTCATGGGCATCCCTGCCACACGTAATACATTTGGCCGGATTGGAACAGGATTGGCTGGTGTGATTGAACCGCTGGCACCGATAGCAACGCGTAGGGTTCGGGACGTAAGGGCGAACGGAAATTATCTCATAGCCTGCTTTGATTTTCGATGGGAGTTGAACTTTGTCAAATGTCAAGAAGACAGTGCGGGTTGGAATGATGTTCGTGTCAACCCTCTTCATAACCCTATGAACAGCCGTTACGCCCTGGTCAGACAGGTAGTGCTGAATTTCTTCGTCAGACAGTCCATCGAGGGAGCGTGTATAAACTACTCCACGCGAGGAATTTAAGGTACGGTGCGGTTCCACCCGGACAGGGAAGGTGTGTAGTAGTGACGTACGCAGCAATTTTTATGCCTGGAGGGCACTGACTGTTTCTAACAACAGGGTGCCATTCCGTAATCTGGAACAAGACTTTACAGGACCTGCAATTGCGTCGACACCTTTCTGAATAATGAAAGGGTTGACCGTGGAGAAGTCGTGACCTTCGTCAGACCGAGAAACAACAAGGAACTGTGGCAACGATGGAAGAACTGACTGTGGTTGAGACTCAGTGAACTTACGTTTGTGAGCAGACATAGTGGAAGGTGAGGAAACCATTGCGGAAGAATCCCCCATGATTACCGGCGTCTCCGATGGCGCGCTCCTCCCTTGTGGGGGCCCTCTCTGAGGGCACTCCCGCCTTAGGTGATTGTTCACACCTCAGGTCACACCTCCCAACAAACGGACGGAGGGAGGGACCAATCGGCACTTTCGGAAGGTATCAGCTCGGGTAATCACCCCTCCCTGGGCCTGGCCGTTACCAGGGGGTACGTACGTGTCCTACCTGTCTACCCGGGGCGGGGAATTACGCGTTACCCCGTCACCGGCTACGCATGGAAGTGCGTGGGTTGGCCTTCAGACACGCACAGGGAGGAAGAAAGAGAAAGGGAAAGGAAAGAAGAGAGGTCTCAAATGCCGCAGCGGAGAAAAGGGTAGAGAGAAGAGGGAAGGAAAAGAGAAGGACAAAGGAAGAATGAAGACTTACAAGCAAGGAAGGAAGGCTAAGAATGTAGTATATGTACAAGCGTCCGTCTCCGGACGTAGGCACAAACCATAACCCCAGAGAAAGGGAAAGAAAGAGCCAGAGGTGCAGGGGGGGGGGGGGGGAGGGTGGCGAAGATGGGGGATGGGGAAGGATGCGGAAAGGGAAGGTATGCAGCCCGGAAAGGAAGGAAGGCCACATCAGCTCGGGGTCCCGTGCTCGCTACGCACGTATCCACAAAAGAGTTGTGGACCCCCTGGGGGGGGAGAATGACACTGTCAGACTGGGAAGGCATGGAACTTTCAATGAGGCAGTTTACGCCTCAGTCATCTGCTGCCATTGACTTATTGCGTGAGGAGTCTGTATCCATTGTGTCTGAGGGTCTGGCAAGATCTAGGTCCTCAGTGGATGCCGAAATCTACCCCCCCCCCCCCCCCAATCATCATCAGAAGCAGAGCTTGTAGGTAGTGGTAGTGTGGGTGCCACTGCAATTTCCTTGGTCTTAGGGTCTTCTTTTTGGATATCTCTCACTGATCCTTGGATTTCCCTGGTTGGGAGGACTTTACTGGCTCAGTCTCAGGGACTGAGGATGATCATGAAGTCCTATGTCCAGCTGCTTTTGGCCACTTCAGCCACTGGCGGGTATCATCTTTCCCACTAGCAGAAATCTTGGAAGGGAGTGACCCAATGGACCCCTTCCTAACGAGAGAAGTCAAAGACTTGCGCTTCTCCGGCTTAGAAGTGGGGCGGACATCCTCCAATGGTTGGAAGGGGGGGTTGCTCCTGAAGTAAGTGGTGCGGCAGAAACAGGGAGGGAAATACCCCCCACCATCAAGGGGGCAGTTGTAGTCTTCTGGCTCTGAGAGGTGACTTGGGTTGGTGGAGCTGACGGTGGCAGAACTGCTGTAGCGGCCGCGTAAGACGATCTCATATGTACAGGATGTAGGCGTTCAAATTTTCTCTTAGCCACAGTGTAGAGCCAGTCAGTCAGTCAGTCAAGGGTCTTGTATTCAATGATTTTTCCATTCTTTCTGGAGAATCCTGCAGTCTGGCGAGCAAGGCAAACAGTGCTCTACACAGTTGACACAGATGGGAGGCGGGGCACATGGAGTATTGGGATGTGATGGGCGTCCGCAATCCTGACATGTGATGCTGGAAGTATAGCCAGACAACATATGGCTGAACTTCCAGCACTTAAAGCAATGGATCAGGGGAGGGATACAGGGCTTTACATCACAGCAGTAGATCACCTTGAGCTTCTCAGGCAATGTGTCACCCCTGAAGGCCAAGATGAAGGCACCAGCGGCAACCTGATTATCCCTCAGACCCCGATGGACACACCGAACTAAATGTACACCTCGCTGCTCTAAATTGGTGCACAGCTCTTCGTCAGACTGCAAAAGAAGGTCCCTGTGAAATATGATACCCTGGACCATATTTAAGCTCTTATGGGGCGTGATGGTTACAGAACATCCCCCAGCTTGTCACGAGTGAGTAAAGCCCGTGACTGGGCAGAGGATGCTGTTTTGATCGAGACTGACCCAGATCGCATTTTGGGCAAGCCCTCCACCTCCCCAAACTTGTCCTCTAAATGCTCAACAAAAAGCATAAAAGGTACCGGGGCGAATAAGGTCCGCTTCCATCCTTAGCCTGACATTCCTCCCATGGTGTGGCCAGGGAGGGGAACGATTTCAGGTCTTAGTTCTGTGTGTTGAATTGAGCTCGTGTACGCTTAGAGACTACTGGTGTTTCACAACCAGCAAGAGATGATTGACTACGCTTCATCGCATGTCATCTGCCCTGATGCCACCCACTCCGACCAGGGGCCCTCTCAACCAGCACCACCCAGCTGCAGCAAAGGCCACCTGGCACGATGGCCATTGCCGGGAGTCCTGATGCCCCAGGGGGATGGGCATCTACCACTTGGCATATGTGGGTGCAGGCATCAGTAGAGTGATCCCTGTGTGGTCAAGGGGCTACACAACCAACAGGGTACATGTCAGCCCCACCTCAACGGACTGGCTACCGTGCTGGATATCAGGTGCAAAGAACTGCATTGTCATCGTCAACGCAGAAAGTGATGCTACATAGTGCATGGGGAAACCGCACTCAGTAAGGTGTCCTCGCCCAAGAGATGGAGAATGAGCGGGACTTAAATGCGAGAACGAGAAAGTGGGCTACAGATCTCAATGCATGATGGACACGATGCACCATGTAAGGCGCCCTTCCCCAATTGGCTCACTCTTCAGGAAAATTTTGAAGAATGGAGCTCAAACCCTACAGGGGACAATCACATAAAGGTCAAAACATGTGGAACTCCTTTTAGTCACCTCTTACGACAGGCAGGAATACCTCGGGCCTATTCTTACCCCCAGACCCCCAGGGGGCCACAGAGGGTGGGGGCCACAGAGGGTGAACACAATACAAAATCCAGAACGAAATTTTCACTCTGCAGCCGAGTGTGCGCTGATATGAACCTCTTGGGAGATTACAACTATGTGCCGGAACGAGACGAACTCTGGGCCTTTGCCTTCCGTGGGCAAGTGCTCTACCATCTGAGGTAGAAGGTTCGCAGGAGAGCTTCTGTGAAGTTTGGAAGGTAGGAGACAAGGTAGTGGCGGAAGTAAAGCTGTGAGGATGGGGCTGCGAGTCGTGCTTGGATAGCTCAGTGGAGCACATGCCTGCGAAAGGCAAAGGTCCAGAGTTCGATTTCTGTCCGGCACACAGTTTTAATCTGCCAGGTAGTTTTGCAACGTAAAACATTTACTGGTTATTGTAAACTGTAAATGAACTTAAAAATGGTTGTTACTTGATTACATTTACTGTTCAACACTGATAGCAAGAATGTTACTTGCAGTTTGTCATTAAATAGAAGTAGTTATTTTATTCATTAGGCACTGAATTCTTTTAATGACTGAACAATAAATTTATAAACAACACTCTCTCTCTTACCATCCATGCATGAAATTAGGAAAGAGAGACTGAATTATTATTCTAATATGAGATACACTATATTTATGACATACAAAATAATAATTTGAAACAAGAGTAAGCATAAACACTGCAAATAACCCAGTTCAACACTAATACTACAATGTAAGATCCTCACTTGAAAATTAATTTTGCGATAAGTCTAACGTCGAGTATAAATTTCAACAATGTTAAAATATTGTACATGTGCAAATGCTAGAACTATAATACCAAACAAAGAGCATGTTTCTTCAAAATACTATTCCACTAAGAATGGCAACTTTCAAGAATTTTTTTTGCATTGTAAGTTACTATGAAACAGAGCCTATTACTATTGTGTACATTTAATTATGGACGGTGAGTGGATGCAATTCGCTGTTGCGATTCTTGATAAGAGGTACCACGTACTGCTCCCATTTTTCATATGCAATTTAAGATACACACACATAATAATCTCAAAAATATACATGAAAAATACTCTATTATGTGACAGTTTTTCTGAATTTATGGTATCCGAGTTTCAGTTATTTATAATGAAAAGTGGATTTAGGGAGGCACTAAAACTGTTCTTAACTAATGGCTTAACAATAATCAGTACAACTGACACACTGATTCCAGATATGGTCTGAAAACTGGGCAGTTCATCATTCCAACTTCCTGCTAAACTGAACTATACAGGACTACAAATGCTAGTGTTCTCTTGTTGACAGTTATCGAACCATGGTATATAGGCACAGCTGCAACAATGACAACTTCTCTAGCTCTCCCAAATCTCGAGAAGCATGCTGGTACACCTAGCTGAATTAGCACTCCAAGAGATTAATTTTTATAGCAATGCACACTTTGTGATAGTGTGAAGACAGTGTGGCTAAACTCATTCTGCCTAAGGTTGTTTACTTCAGCAGCATCACACAGCTGTAGGTGCAGGAGAGCTTCAGTAGAATTTGTCATTTAGGGAAGAGGTACAAATAGAACTTATGTTGTGAATTTATATCAAGTTTTGTCTGGCTGGCTGCCTCATAAGCTGCTTTGCTTCAAATGGAAAGTAGTCAACTACAACGCTGACAGCATTTTCTATGGGTACAAAGTTTTATCAGCTGCGATCTCCCCTTCCCCACTGTACATACACATCAAGCATTTTCCCAAAAGTCTTAAAAATTAAACCATTACAATCACAGTTCAGTGAAGTTAATTTCTGAATGTGTGGGAGTTTATTTACTCACTAAATGTAACCCTTCGCAGCCGCTGTGGGCGGGTGCGTGCTCGACGGCGGTACCCTTTTTGATTTGTGGGCAAGCCCGCAGCACCCATTGTTGCATTTGGGGACTGGGGAGAAGATGTGCGTGCTCTCCGTCGTCTCCTCCTCCTCCTCCGTGGCTGTTGCTGTTGCAACTGCTCGTCCTTTTCTGGAATGCCCGTAGGGCCAGTATCCGAGAAAGCAGCAGCGATAGTGCCACGCTGTTGGCGAGGTCGAGGACGCGATCTGGGCCTCGCTCTGCGAATTGACCCCGCACCACTGCCACCCCCTGTGGCTCCTATCCCTGTGCCTAGTGGCATTGTCATCACTACCACGCTAGCCATTGCCCTGCACAGCTAACACTGTATCACACCTGTGTGTTGCACCATCAGAATTAGATACCAAAAATGTGTTTCATATGCCTTACGTGCTTCTGAGATGTCAATGCCAATATTATCGAATAGTATGCGACAAAGTCAATAAAATACACTATGGAAAAAAATGATTAAGGTATGGGAAGCATTAAATTACTAAAAAGTAAAATTGGAAAAACCACACAAACAAAAATGTGAATTTAGTACATGAAACCATGTATGACAGAGTGGATGTTTATCAGTTTTTCTGCTAGGCAATTACAAGGTCTGTCATGAAAGATGGCCAGGAGATGTCCATGGATCGTACGGCGTGTTTGCCGAATGTCACTATGCTTAGTTCTCCGACACCAATACTTTGTACATGCCCGACGTTGTGCGAATGTGTGTATGGGTGTTTTCTTTTGAGTTTCTTTGTCAAGTTTAATTTGCTTCATTAGTGTAACTGCATTGAGTCTGGGGCTCTCCCTGCCTGCAAGCTTGTGCGTCCAGTCCTCTGACAGCAACACCATGAACTTTTCTTCTATACTGTGAGACAGTGTTCAGGTGTTTTGTTTTGAGTTTGCTGTGGAGACGCCATTCAGTATGGTACACACAAAGGATCAACGAGTGTTTCTTGCGTTTAACTATACAAAAACAATCTCATGTGGAATGTCTGCTTGAATTTATATGAAAATTTCCTGATGTGCATATTCCCAATGATTCAACGATATGCAGATTAGTCAAGAAATTTCAAGAGTCTTGATCTGTGCTACACTAACAAAGGCCTGGAGAACCTACTGGTTTTACCGAGAATAAATTAAGCAAGATAGGGGAGGCCTTGGAAATAAGTCCAAGAAAATCTCTGTGCCGTTTGAAACTTCAGACTGGTGTGTCAAGAGCATCTGCTCTCACAGCTGTGCACAAACTGAAATTGAAACCATACAAAATAGCTGTTGTAAATCATCTGAGGAACTCTGATACTGTTGCTCGACATCGTTATTGCAACTAGCTGTTACAGTCTGTGCATGATGGGGAAGGTGACCCCAAGATACTTTTATTTCCACATCAGCATGACAGCATTTGTCAGGGTATGTAAATTCTCAGATCAATCAATGTTGCAGCTCCAAAAATGAATTACATCAACAACCTCTGCATGATGTGAATACAGGAGCGTGGTGTGCAATTATTGGGCCAATCATTTTCCACAAAACAATACTTTCTGACAGGTATGTGAACAATATACTGCATCCTTTTTTTCGCCCACTACCACCTAACGGAAAGGTGTACAATTATCTGATTCAGGACAATGCGAGACCACACACCTGCCTATCATTCTATGAGAGCAATATGAAGTGTTTTTGAAGACTGACCTCCATTCTCTAGACCTAAACCCATGTCATTTTTACCTTTGAGGAATGTTAAAAACAAGGTATATGCCACCAATCCCCACATGCTTAAAGAGTTGGAAGACGGGGTTTGGCTAGTCATTTCCCAGAATTAGGCAGCTGAAATTCGTCTAGTGTTTGATAGAATGTTTAGGAGATGTCAGGCTGCTCTCATCACAGAGGGAATCATTTCGAGCACCTACTGTAAATAAAGGTAAGCTTGCCTTAATAAGATGGCAACATATTATTTATGCGTAACTCGGTGGAAGTGAGCATGCAGATGACTGGCAGATTAGATCTGAGAGTTGGGTGCAGCAGCAGCCAGCAGAGGCTGTCTTGCGAAACCCATGGACTACTCCTGGGCGTCTTTAGTGAGACATTCTGTACATATCAATTTCCTCCAAGAAAGTACCACATCTTCATTGTTTTATCAGTTAACCAGGAAAAATGAGAACTGGAATTTTAATGTACTTTTGAAATACCCTTACAATTATAGCACCACTAAATTATGAAATTATGTTAAGTGAGGTCCATGGCTTACAGTCAGCAGGAAGTTTTTTTAATCTTCAATATCTTCAGCTACACTACAAACTTATTTTCTTCAATGAATGTTACACCCATTTTCAACAGCTATAGTAAACAGAAAATAGATCTTTTATTTTCATTTTCTAGGCAGTAGAAAGTTTACTTAATAGTGAAACATATTTGGCACAGAACAAAACAAGAGTAACAGCATGTAGTAAAGTTAAATCTGGTGATGCTGAAAGCATTAAGTTGGGGAACAAAACATTATTTGGATAGCAAAAATAACTGACAATGGTAGAGGTATAGAGGATAGAAAATGCAGACTGGCAACAGCAGAGAAATCTTTCCTGAGAAACAGAAAGACTACAACACGCAAATTTGAATACTAGGATGTCTCTTAACTGCTTGTCTGCATAGTAGCCTTATTCCGAAGTCAAACACCAACGAACAGCACAGACAAGAAAAAATTCAAAATTTTTGAAATGTGGTGTTACAGAAAAGCACTGCAGATCATATGAGTAGATCACATAACCAATGAAGAAGTACTGAATCATATTGGGGAGGAAAGATTTTTTACTATGCACCTTGACTAAAAGAAGGAATCTGTTGATAGCACACATTGAGACACCAAAGAATCATCACTTTTGCACTGGAGGAAATTGGTGATTATTTTGGATGTGGGGCACTCGACAGCATAATCATCAGCATTCTGACAAAGAGTCAGCAGGTCATTCTCATGGGGGATGGGTAGGAAGGGAGGAATAGGGAGTGAGGTCTGTCCACACAGGCAGAGTTGTTTATAATTCATTAAAGTCCACCTCCTATCATAAGCACTTCACGGAAGGGACCCAACAGTTCACAAAATTTCAAAACTTGGTTGAAGCTGGTGTCAGTGTGCAAGGATGGTGGGCAGATTTCCTAGCAAACCAAGGGCTGCCCTGGTGTTAGTACATAAAACACACATTGCCAAAATAGGCTGAACCAAAAGTGACACACTACAAACCTCCCAATGGGGGATCCTCCTACCAGAGGAAGACACCATCTATTAATGTGCTGCGCCCAATGCACAGCCTGGTGAGAAGCACCTCCTGCCATAAATTCTGCAGTGTTAACTGAGTCCTTAGGACCATGTGAATGGTCCACGCGAAGCTTCGGTCTAGATGTACACCATGGAGGTGTAAATGAATGGACTTAAAGTATAGGTGGTAAAGGCAAGGACTCCACTTCAGACAGAAGAGATCGGATGCAAACCACAATCAGAAGCCCTAACCTGGGCACGACATGACTTTGCTGCTGAACACATAGCTGTGGGATAGAGCCCATGACTGCGCGTTGTGGATGGCTCCCTATAGGTGCCGCTCGGCAACACCAGTACTGGAGGAGCAGTACGAAATGCAGAAGTTGTCTGCATAAAGAGAAGGTGAGATAGCCCGACAGTTGCTGCTAGACAGTCAATGTCCACTGCTAATGGAGGCACACTCAATACAGAGATCTGTGGAACCCCATTCTCCTGGATATGGGGGGACTGTGGGAGGCACCTTGAACACAGAAAGTAGATAGCAATAGGAAATTTTAGATAAAAATCGGGAGCGGGCCCTGGAAACCCCATTCATATAATGTGGCAAGGATATGATGTCACCAGGTCATGTCATACACTTTTTGTAAATCAAAAAAGACTGCAACCAGGTTTTGGGGTCTGGAAAAGGCTGTTTGTAAGGCGCACTTGAGGGAAACTAGGTTATCAGTGGTACAGTGACCCTATCGGAAACCACCCTGGCATAGAGCCAGTAGGCCATGTGACCCCAGGACCCAACACCACTGACTTACCATACGTTCTTACAGCTTACAGAGAACATTGGTGAGGCTGATGGGCCGATAGCTATCCACATCAAGTGGGTTTTTAAGCGGTTTGAGCACTGGAATGACAGTGCTCTCCCGGCATTGCGACGGGAAGACGCTAATCGCACCAGATTCGGTTGTAGATGACTAGGAGATGTTGCTTGTAGTCAAATGAGATAGGTTTGATCATCTGACTGTGGATCCTATCTGGCCCAGGAGCTGTGTCGGGGTAATGTGCAAGAACGCTGAGGAGCTCCCACTCTGTAAATGGATCATTATAGGGTTCAGTGTGAAGTTCAGTGAACGAGAGAACTTTCCTTTTCATCCGCTGTTTGAGCGTGCGAAATGCTGAGGGACAATGCTCCAATGCGGAGGCACGAGCATAGATCTCAGCGAAGAGCTCGGCAATTGCGTTTGTGTTGGTAGATAACACGCCATTGATGTTAATGCCAGTAACACCTGTCGGGGTCTGGTACCCACAAACAAGTCTGATCTTCATCCAGACTTGGGAAGGTGACATATGACACCCAATGGTCGAGACTTAACTCGACCGACACTCCTGTTTCCATCTTTTTTATAAGCTGGCGAATGCGGGCACGCAGCTTTTTTTTGTTGTTGTTGGGGTTTAAGGGCGCTCAACTACTGAGGTCATTAGCGCCCAGTCACAATTGTTAGAGCACATAGAATCTAGTAAAACTCAAGGGAAGGGGGGTGGGGGGTGGGGGGACACCAGAAAGACCTTACAAAGATGCAGATAAAATAAGTAAAAGAGTTAGATGTCTTTGGACAAGCCAGTCAAAGTTATAAAACGAAGAACACGAGCAGCTGCTCGAGCGTCATCAGCTAAACTATCCTGTAAAGTAGATGTCAGGGACAGGACAACATGAGATTGACTAAAGCGGGGACACGACAATAAAACATGGCACACTGTTAATGCCTGACCACAAGGGCACTGCGGGGCTGGGTCACCGGAGAGCAGGTAGCGGTGGCTAAACCGGCAATGCCCAATAACGGAAGAAGATGACATACCCCAGAAACTGTCCTCACGCAAATAGTTGAATTGCAGGTGGAGATGCAAAGGCATGACAAGAAGTCCAGGAGATTGAATCTAAGGGCACTATGGATAACTCTAGCACCACGTAAGGCATCCTTCCCCATATGGCCCACACTTGGGTAGAATTTGGAAACTGGCAGATTAAACCATAAAATGTGATATGACCTTACAGGTCCAAAAAGTGAGAGACTCCTTTTAGTCATCTTATGACAGGCAGGGATAGCTCGGGCCTATTCTAACCCATGGACCCACAGGGGGTGTGAAGCTTTTGAATCCACTCCATGGTCAGCATAGCGCCATAACTCCACAGCATAACTTGTTAACTGCTCTGGAAGGCACTTCTTGAAAACCCTATCAGGGAAAACAACTGAGGGCATTGCATTGCTGAAATCTATCCATATAAACAACAGAACTGTGGTATATACTTATAACTGAAGGCAACTGTTGTAAAAAGAACCTGGAGTACAAGTTTTCTTGTACTGCATCAAGCTTAAAATCACTTTGGGCCTCTGAAGACACCAAGGCAGCAATCTGTTCCATCACTGGTTGTTTATTTGGAGGCTTGACATACCCAGATCTGCGAGACTATAAGCATCATATTTACCAATGGTTCATTCAAAAGGGGGCACTTCCTGAACAGCCACTAAGAGTTGGGTTGTTTGCTCCACAAAATGGAAACAACTGAGGCAGCAGTGACTCACTGGTATTATGGTCATAGAAGTCTATGTTTTTCCTTTGGTGATGTGCACAATTTTACATTTCTGTATATTTAAAGCAAGTTGCCAGTCTTTGCACCTCTCTGAAATCTTATCAGATATGAATATTTATGCAGCTTCTTTCAGACAGAACTTCATTATAGATGTTACTATCAATATTGATGATGGCTGGTCAGAAAGACTCTAGTCAACACCCAAATACCATCATGGTGTACAGAAGAGCATCTTATCTTGGGCTAGGAAATATGGGCTGATCTGTAAATAACACTACTATAATCCTGACGTGACAAATGCCCTATAAAACTGCAAGAGGTGAGACCTGGCAGATCCATAAGCCTCATGAAACATTCAATGATTTTAAGCCCTTTGTTTGCACATCTTTCAGGTGTGGGAACAAGGTTAATTTAGAGTAAAAATGTACACGCAAAAGGTGTGCATTGTGGACTCCAGTAGCTGAAAACTGTGACAAGCACAGTTGAAATTAACAAAAATTGTCTTCTCAAGTGAGAACCTAAAATCAGGTTTATTGGTCCAAGTTTCAGCTTCCTCATGGTCATCTGTGGTTGCTTTATTGTGCAATTGGAGGAAAAGTAGGAGATCAATAAGTCATCCACAAATGAACTTTTAACTGAGATTCTGACTGCAGAGGAGATATTTATAGTGCTTGTGAACAGCATGACAGTACACTGCCTTGGATGACACCATTCCCCTGAACAAAACTATCAAGACGAGGAATTGAACTTAATGGTGAGATACCTCCACACAGTCCAAATTCATGAAATTGGTGAAAGATGTTTTATCTGCAAGTGGTGATGTATGCTGTTTCAAGATCTAAAAACACATTAAGAAGACTCCTGTATAGCCAGTTCAAGTAGAATTAACTTGTCAAGGGCAGAATGGTAACACCTGAAATTTCACTGGGAATGGTACAGATAACCCCTGGATTCAAGGAGCCAGGCGAGGTAGCAGTTGAACATGTGTTCAAGAGTCCTATACTACAGCTGGTAAGGGCTACACTCCATTAACTGTAAGGGCTGGCACTATGCTTGCTTGGTTTTCATAAGTTAATATTTATTGCTTGCTTGCTTCCTTCCTTCCAAGAGACAGTATTGCCCATCAAACCCAATCTGAGTGAAACAAGATACAAGGTCGTCTTTGGCTCTAGAGCACAGATGGAGCGTAGCATAATGAATCTGATCTGGTCCTGTAGCAGTGATTCTGGTTGCAGACAGACAATTGCAGTTTTCATAGAGAGACTGGAGAAGCAGCAGAGCCACCTTGTCTCCAGAGTCTTACAGAACATATGAAACTTGGGATGTCCACCCAGATGATGCATTGGTGGTAAGAAAGTGTTCAGCCCGGGACTGAGCCTTGTCTAGGCACGTGTACCTAGACTCCAGTTCTCAACTAGGCCTTAAGGGGATGTGTTGCCCATTCCTCTGCCTTACCCCCCAAACTTGGGCAATGTAATTAGTCAGATTTATAGTTTTGTTTTGTTTCGTTTTGCTTTAGGTCACAAAAACAACTAGGGTCATACATGACCAAATCAAAAGTACAGAACACCAAGGCAGACAGGAGTTAAAACTGACTATATGTCAGACCCATTTCACTGCGAGATGGATTGTGTACAGCACACCGAAGCTCTGAAGGGCATGGAGAGTTGGAGCAGATGACAACTGAAAAGCCTATGTCGCTGGACATAGTGTGTGGCCCGATACAGGGCAAAGAGCTCTGCTGCAAATATTGAGCGGTGTTAAAAACGTTGATACCACAGTCAGAGTCATCAGCGTACACGAAAGTACTACAGCAAAGTTCTGTGCAAAGGTCGAGAAACTTACAGCGATAGATTGAATTGGGAGTAGTTTCCTTAGAAAGTGAATTAAGTTTAAGGTGAACACAGGTTGCCACACAGAGCAAAGGTGGTGAAGGGTTCACATCCTTTGGGAAAGTTAAGCTGCCAGAGCAATATTCAAAAGCGAACGCCAGGAGGTAACAGAGGAGGAGGATGCACCCCACACTAGCGAGTCATCGAAAAAGGAGGCACAGGATAGGTGTGTGGGCTTGGCAGACAAAAGGCGTGAGTGTCTGCTGAGTATAACATCACACTGGTATGACAGCAATAGTTCAGCAACTTCTGCATGCTGACACTCAACTGGGCTAGGTAAATGGCACCAGTGACCAAATGGATTCCGCGATTTTTTTTATTTTTGGTGGGGTTTAAGGGCGCTCAACTACTGAGGTCATTAGCACCCAGTCACAGTTGTTAGAGCACATGGAATCTAGTAAAAATCAAGGGGAGGGAGGGGACACCAGAAAGTCCTGACAGAGATGCAGATAAAATACGTAAAAAGTTAAGATGTCTTTGGACAAGCCAGTCAAAGTTATAAAACGCAGAACACGAGCAGCTGCTCGAGCGTCATCAGCTAAAATATCCGGTAAAGTAGATGGCAGGGACAGGACAACACGAGATTGACTAAAGTGGGGACACGACAATAAAACATGGCGCACTGTTAATGCTTGACCACAAGGGCACTGCGGGGCTGGGTCACCGGAGAGCAGGTAGCGGTGGCTAAACCGGCAATGCCCAATCCGCAACCTGGTCAGAAGGACCTCTTCTCGCCGAGATGGTCGGGAGGAGGATGTCCAAGCAGTTGGGAGCGGTTTTACTGCCCGGAGCTTGTTTCCTTGGAGGGATGACCAAGCATTCCACCACAACGACACAAGCCTCTTACAAACAACCCCACAAACGTCAGATGACGGGACACAATGGGAGGCTGGCAGAGGCAGGAGGTCTGCAGCCTTGGCTGCAGCATCTGCAGCCTCATTCTCAGGCACTCCTACATGTCCGGGAACCCACAGAAAGCTGACAGGATAACCATTATCAGCGAAAGAATGGAGGGACTGCTGGATCCGTTGCACCAAGGGATGGACCGGATAGGGAGCTCCAAGGCTCTGAAGAGCACTGAGGGAATCAGAGCAGAGTACATATGATGAATGGCGGTGGCAGCGGGCATACTGAACGGCCTGATGGAGAGCAAAAAGCTCGGCCTTAAAGCTGGAACATTGGTCGAGGAGCCGGTATTTAAAGGTGGCGGCCCCGTCGACAAAGGTACAGCCGACACCATCGTCAGTTTTGGAGCCATCGGTGTAAATAAAGGTGTGACCGGCAAGTCAAGCACGAAGTTCGACAAACCGTGAGCAATACACTGCAGCCGGAGTACCCTCCTTTGGGAGTGAGCTGAGGTCGAGATAAATATGAACCGGAGCCTGGAGCCAAGGTGGTGTCGGGCTCTCACCCTCTCTGAAAGTGGTAGGGAGGGCAAAATCCAATTGTCGAAGCAGGCGACGGAAGCGGACTCCAGGGGGCAGCAGGGCAGACACATACAACCCGTACTGATGGTCGAGAGAATCGGCGAAGAAGTACTGATAAGAGGGGTGGTCGGGCATTGACAACAGCCGGCAGGCATACCGACACAGCAGTACGTCACGCCGGTAGGTCAATGGTAATTCGGCAGCTTCAGCATAAAGACTCTCGACGGGACTAGTGCAGAAGGCTCCAGTCGCAAGACGTAACCCCCGATGGTGGATGGAGTTGAGATGGCGTAAGAGGGATGGCCAAGCAGACGAGTAGACGAAGCTCCCATAATCCAGCTTCGATTGGACTATGGACCGATACAAGCGAAGCAGGACAGTGCGATCCGCTCCCCAAGATGAACCACTAAGAACTCTGAGGACATTAAGTGGAACGTGTACAACGGGCCGCCAAATAAGAGACATGCGGAGACCAACAAAGTTTCCTGTCCAATGTGAGCCCTAGAAACTTAGTTGTTTCCACCAATGGGAGAACAACGGGACCGAGATGTAAGGATGGCGGAAGGAATGCTTTATATCGCCAAAAGTTGATACAAACCGTCTTCTCTTCAGAGAACCGGAAGCCATTTGCCACGCTCCATGAGTATAGGCTGTCTAGACAACGCTGAAGGCAGCGCTCCAGGAGGCATGTTCTCTGGGCACTGCAGTAGATCGCGAAGTCATCGACAAAGAGAGAGCCTGAGACATTAGGTGGAATGCAATCCATAATTGGATTGATCGCAATGGCAAAAAGGGCTACGCTCAAGACGGCACCCTGAGGCACTCCGTTCTCCTGGAGGAAGACGTCGGACAATACGGAACCCACACGTACCCTAAACTTTCGATCCGTTAAAAAGGAATCAATAAAAAGGGGCAGGCGACCGCGTAGGCCCCACCTGTGCATAGTGCGGAGGATACCTCCTCTCCAACAGGTATCATAAGCCTTCTCCAAATCGAAGAACACGGCTACCGTTTGGCTCCTTCGCAAAAAGTTGTTCATGATGAATGTCGACAAGGTCACAAGGTGGTCAACAGCGGAGCGGCGGCGACAAAAGCTGCATTGGACATTGGTAAGTAGCCGTCGAGATTCAAGAATCCAGACTAACCGAGCATTAACCATGTGCTCCATCACCTTACAGAGACAGCTTGTAAGAGAAATGGGGCAGTAACTAGAAGGAAGGTGTCTATCCTTCCCGGGTTTGGGTATAGGAACGACGACGGCGTCACGCCAACGCATGGGGACCTGACCTTCGGTCCACACGCGATTGTAGGTACGAAGAAGGAAGCTTTTGCCCGCCGGAGAAAGATGTGCCAGCATCTGAACGTGAACGGCATCTGGCCCTGGAGCAGAGGACCGGGACAGTGCAAGAGCACGTTCGAGTTCCCGCATAGTAAAGGGGGCATTATAAGTTTCCAGATTCAGCGAGTGGAAGGAAGGTCGCCGAGCCTCTTCTGCCTCTTTCCTGGGAAGGAAGGCAGGGTGGTAATGGGCGGAGCTTGAAACCTCCGTGAAAAACCGGCCGAAGGCGTTGGAGACAGCCACAGGATCAACAAGGACCTCATTACCTGAGGTCAGGCCAGGTACCGAGGAGTGGACCTTAATGCCCGACAGCCGGCGCAGGCCACCCCAGACGACAGAAGAGGGAGTAAAACTGTTAAAGGAGCTGGTGAAAGAGGCCCAACAAGCTTTTTTACTGTCTTTGATGACTACGGCATTGCGCTCTGAGTCGTTTGTATCCAATACAATTCGCCAACGTAGGATGGCGGCGAAAGGTGCGTAAAGCACGTCGTCGAGCACGGATAGCGTCTCTACAAGCCTCGTTCCACCAGGGGACGGAAATGCGACGTGAAGAAGAGGTAGTATGAGGAATGGAACGTTCGGCAGCATTGATGATAACAGCCGTGAGGTATTCGACCTGACTGTCACAACTGAGAAAATTGTGGTCCGGAAAGGTCGCCAGGGAGGAGTAAAGTCCCCAGTCAGCTTTCGGTATGTTCCAGCTCGATGGACGTGGGGATGGGGTGTGGTGCAGGAGACGAACGACACAGGGGAAGTGGTCGCTCGAATAGGTGTCAGAAAGGACATACCACTCGAACCGACGGCCAAGAGTGGTAGAACAGATCGAGAGGTCCAAGTGAGAGTAGGTATGAGTAGAGTCCGAGAGGAAAGTCGGGGCGCCAGTATTGAGGCAGACAAGATTGAGATGGTTGAAGACATCCGCCAAGAGTGAGCCTCTTTGGCAGGATGCAGGAGAGCCCCAAAGGGGATAATGGGCGTTGAAGTCGCCAAACAATGAAAACGGCGGGGGAAGCTGAACGATCAGGTGCATCATGTCAGCCCGACTAACAGCAGATGACGATGGAGTGTAGATGGTACAAACTGAAAAAGTAAAAGCAGAAAGAGTAATACGGACAGCTATTGCTTGGAGTGGGGTGGTCAATGGGATGGGGTGGTAATAGACATCGTCCCAAACGAGCAACATGACCCCACCATGAGCTGGGATACCGTCCACAGGGGTGAGGTCATACCGCTCCGAGGTATAGTGGGTAAAGGCAATACGGTCAGTCGGGCGCAACTTGGTTTCTTGGAGACCAAGGACGAGCGGACAGTGCAGGCGGAGGAGCAGTTGTAATTCCTCCCGATTAGATCAAATACCTCTTATGTTCCAATGTAACAAGGCCATCGCTAGTCAAAAAAGAGGGGGAACGAGACGGGGGAAGAGCTGGTCACCTCGACGGCCGCGGAGGGCCAGGTTTCGAGGGAACAACGCTACAACCGGCGGGAGGCGGATCCTGGTCCATCGAGTCGTCGCCAGCTGCGGCCGCTGTCCCTGGTTGTGTAGGAGGGGCATCATCATTTGCCGACGAGAGGCCAGCTGAGTGCCTGGCAGCAGAGCGTCCCGGCGAAACTGAGGACGGCCGGGAGCAGCGACTCACATATGGAGCGTCAGACGAAACGCGCCGGGGTAGAGAGGGGGATAGAGACTACTTCTTGGAGGCCTTCTTGGAAGTCCGAGAAGGCGCAGGGATGGTGGGCTGGACTCTAAGAAGGTCCTCACGCGCGGGGTCCGTTTTGGAACACCGGACCTCGGAAGCTGGGGTCCGGAACGTTTCCCCGATGGACGCCTGAGAAGAGGATCGCTTCTCAGGCGGCGGGGGGGGGGGGGAGGAGGAAGGGTGGCCCGTGGGGCAGAGAGGGCGGGGGCCATGGGGGAGGATTTGGAAGGGAGGGATTTGGGAGGTGGAGGCAGAGACCCCGGATGGGGGAGGAGGCGGAGGGGGGACAGGATAGGGGTGAGGATACCGCGGAAGGAGTGGACACAACTGAGGCAAACGAAGTGGTCAATGGCACGGGATGGAGGCGGTCATACTTCTTCCTGGCCTCAGAATAAGAGAGACGATCCAAAGTCTTGAGTTCTTGTATCTTCTTCTCCTTCTGAAATGCGGGGCAGTCTGAGGATCTAGGCGAGTGGATGCCAGGACAATTAACGCACCGAGGTGGTGGGGTGCATGTATGTTCCTCACGAAGAGGACGTCCACAATCGCCACAAAGGGGCTCAGCCTCACACCGTGACGACACGTGCCCAAAGCGCAAACACCGAAAACAGCGCATAGGACGTAAGGTTGCACGTCGCACCGGTAGCACATCACCTTTACCTTCTCCGGAAGAACGTCCCCCTCGAAGGCAAGGATAAAGGCCCCGGTGTCGATGCGACGGACTTTGGGGCCGCACTGGACACTCTGGACGAAATGCACGCCTCGGCGCTCCAGGTTGGCCCTGAGCTCCTCATCAGATTGCAGCAGGAGGTCCTGATGAAAAATAACCCCCTGCGTCCTATTTAGTGCCAGATGCGGGACAATGGACACTGGGATGTCCCCTAGGCAGTCGCACGCCTGGAGCGCCGCCGACTGTGTGGCGGATGTGGTCTTTATAAGAACGGACCCTGGACGCATCTTACTGAGAGCCTCGATTTCCCCGAAGATGTCCTCAATGTGCTGAACAAAGAACATGGGCTTGGAGGTGGCGAACATCCCCCCATTGGTTCGAGAACAGACCAAATAGTGGGGGAAGTACTTCGCCCCAAGCCCGGCGGGCCTGTCCCTCCTCCCAGGGAGTGGCCAAGGGGGAAAGGGCAGGAGAACCAGAACTAGAAACAGTACCTTTCCTTTTGAAAGACTCGGCCGCAGAGCAACCTGATACGTGTTGATGTTTCATCTGCGAAACGTCCGCCCCGATACCACCCACTCCGACCAGGGGCTCTCCCCACGGGCGCCACCCAGCCTCAGCAAGGGCCACCTGGCAGGATGACCGTTGCCAGGAGTCCTGATGCCCCAAGGAGACTGGCATCTACTCCTTGGCCGACGTGGGATGGGTGCAGCTCAGGTATCGGCAGTACGATCCCTGTGTTGTCAGGGGGCTACAACCTAGAGGGTACATGACGACCCCACCACAACGGGCTGGCTACCATGCTGGATTTCAGGTGCCATGGAAAGTCCATCATGATCGTAGGTGCAGATGGGGACGCACTATGGGCGTAACTTGTACAGCCCATCAGGCGTTTAGGCCCAATTTGAGGAATAGTGGGTATGGTTCAACGCCGTTACAATGCTGAGTGCCAAGGTCTTAGTGCACTGAGGACCAGTGGTACACCACGTAAGGCGTCCTTCCCCAAAAGGTTCGTACTTCTGTAGAATTTTGAAAAATGGAGGTCAAACCCCAAGGGGGACCATCACATGGAAGGCCGAAACGGTTGAAACTCCTTTTAGTCGCCTCTTACGACAGGCAGGAATACCTTGGGCCTATTCTTACCCCGGACCCGCAGGGGGGGATTCCGCGATGGTGGACTGTATTTAGATGGCACAAGATGGACAGGCAGGCATATGCATAAACGAAACATCTATAGTCTAGTTTCGAATATACAAGGGATTAGTACAAACGGAGGAGGGCGGTACAATCCACTTCCCAGGAAGCACCAATAAGGACACACATGACAGACCAGGTGCAGTGGGTGGCCAGGTAAGACATGTGGGAGGACCAAGAAAGTATTCTATCAAGCATGAGCCTGAAGAATTTCCTAGTTTCAACAAACGGAAGACCAACAGGCCTAAGATGTGAAGATCGTGGAAGAAACCCATGGCACTGCCAGAAATTCATAAAAATGGTTTTGTCAGTGGAAAAGAGAAAGCTATTGTCGATGCAACACAAGTAAAGGTGATCGAGACATTGCTGAGGATACCACTCAAGGAAACAAGTCCATAGAGAACTGCAACATCAATAAATTGACAAAACTAGAACCAGAGATGCCCACTGGGAGACAAGCAATAACAGGGTTAATGGTTATAGCAAAGAGAATAATGCTCAGGACATAGCCCGGAGGCACCCCCGTTTTCCTGGATAAAGGTGTCAAACAAGGCAGAACCCACACGGACCTGCCTTAAAAATTCCTGAAGGAAATGTGGCAGGTGGCCTTTGAAGTCTACATCTACACTCCGCAAGCCACCTGACAGTGTGTGGTGGAGAGTACCTCTATCTGTTCTCCCTTCTATTCCAGTCTAATACTGTTCGTGGAAAGAAAGATTGTCGGTATGCCTCTGTGTGTGCTCTGATCTCTCTGATTTTATCTTCATGGTCTCTTCGCGAGATATACGTAGGAGGGAGCAATATACTACTCGACTCCTCAGTGAAGGTATGTTCTCGAAACATCAACAAAAGCCCATACCGAGCTACTGAGCATCTCTCCTGCAGAGTCTTCCACTGCAGTTTATCATCTCTGTAACGCTTTCGCGATTACTAAGTGAACCTGTAACGAAGCGCGCTGCTCTCCGTTGGATCTTCTCTATCTCTTCTATCAACCCTATCTGGTACGGATCCCACACTGGTGAGCAATATTCAAGCAGTGGGCTAACAAGTGTACTGTAACCTACTTCCTTTACTTTGGACTGCAATTACTTAGGATTCTTCCAATGAATCTCAGTCTGGCATCTGCTTTACCGACAATCAACTTTATATGATCATTCCATTTTACATCACTCCTAATACCTACTCCCAGATAACTTATGGAATTAACTGCTTCCAATTGCTGACCTGCTATATTTTAGCTAAATGGTATGGGATCTTTCTTTCTATGTATTCGCAGCACATTACACTTGTCTACATTGAGATTCAATTGCCATTCCCTGCAGATCCTCCTGCATTTCAATCCAATTTTCCACTGTTACAACCTCTCGACATACTACAGCATCATCCGCAAAAAGCCTCAGTGAACTTCCGATGTTTTCCACAAGGTCATTTATGTATATTGTGAATAGCAACGGTCCTGCAGCACACCTGAAATCACTCTTACTTCGTAAGACTTCTCTCCATTGACAATGACAGGCTGCATTCTGTTATCTAGGAACTCTTCAATCCAATCACACAATTGGTCTGATAGTCCATATGCTCTTACTTTGTTCATTAAATGACTGTGGGGAACTGTGTATACAGCAGAGAAGATATTAGTCCTCCATCAGGTGTTTAAGGCTTTCTCCAAATTAAAGAACACAGCTGCAGTCTGGTATTTCCACAGAAAACTATTCATGACATGGGTTGACAGAGAGAGGACGGTCAACTGCAGAATGGCACTCTCACATCAAGATTGTGCAGTGATTAGTAAATTTGCAAGACTAGAGCTGCCATAGCAACGGGGCATCAATCATACATTCCATCACCTTGCAAACAGAGCTAGTGAGAGAAATGGGGCAGTAGCTAGAAGGAATGTGTTTGTCCTTTCTGGGCTTAGGTGTGACTGTGGCTTCACACCAGCGACTGAGAAACGTGCCATCTGCCCAGATGCGACTGTAGGTATGAATGAGAAGGTACTTCCCTGCAAGAGAAAGGTGATGCAACATCTGATTGTTAACATCATTCAGTATTGGAGCTGAAGATCGGAATGAAATGAGAGCATGATCTATCCCCCTCACAGGAAAGGTGGTATGGTAGTATTCACGATTTTGAGAGGCAAAGGTTATCATCTGAGCATCCTCCATTCTTTAACAAAGGAAATTAAATGCGAGAGGTCAAAGTGGTCGCAAGGACGCAATTCTGTTTCCTGGAGGCAGGAGACAAATGGAAACTGACTTCAGGAGAAGCCACGATTCCTCCTCGCTGGATCTCATGCTGTGAACATTCCGTCCGAGAGGAGAGTCATGATGGGGAAAGGGGAGGACAGAAGAAATTAAGTTTCGTTATTTCAGCAGCTGCCTTTGAAGACTCACTGCTAGAGGGTGCAGAACTGGAGGATCCTGTTCCACAACATCTACAGATACATCTCACTGGGTCGACCTGCAGATTCCACAGCAGAGAAACAGTTCACCGTGTGCACTGGCAAAACTTAGGTCAGTCGGGTAAGGGTATCATTCAGCAACAACAATGAAGAGGATCGCTGAGTGTGTAAACAAGAAGACAGTTTGCTTTTCTTTGATTTCTTGAAGCCTTTCCAATTGGCAGAGAGATTGAGATGCCTGTTGGCTGCAGGGATGTTAAAAGTCTTCACACGAGTATTCCTTCTGTATCTTCTGGTCTGCCAATTGTGTAGCAGGTGAATTAGTCGCTGGAGGTAAAGACACGGTGGCTGCTGGAGGAGGAGGAGGAGGAGGAGGAGGAGGAGGAGGAGGAGGAGGAGGAGGAGGAGGAGGAGGAGGAGGAGGAGGCTACCACGACACTGCACAATTTTACAACCATGGTGCTAAATTTGAGGTCCTAAGTCTGCGTTGCTGTGTCCTTCATGGAATGAGGTGTAGGAAGAACATTACTGTAAGTGTCAGATGTTAAAGCTTTAGACTGGCCAACAATTTGCAAGAAACATGGTAAGGTGCTTTTTCCTTCACCGGAGCCGCTGAACAGTCCACTCATCGAGATTTAAGGGATTTTCTCGGAATGACACTGCATGGTCACCATTGCAATTGATGCAGCATGAAGAAGAATGTGGGCAATCACCCCAAGTAACACATGTAGCCATGTTTCAACAATATTTGACTGCTACAATGTTGACACTGTGTGTATTTTTTTACAGTGCAAAACCAAGTAGGGTCATACATCCCCATGTCAGAACTGTTGAACACGAAAGACAAAGAGAGGAGTTACAAACGACTACACGTGAATCCCAATCGATGGAAGAGAAGAGCACTACAAACAGGGACATGGAGAAAGGTCTATAAAATGTCAGAGAAAAGGAAGTCCAGGACTAAAAATTAAATGTCCTTTTCCATACCGTTACAACAGATAAAAATTAAAATGCTTCGTTACAATGGCCAATAACTCAGACGACAAACACAAACAGGAATGTAAACGGTTTAAAAAAAAGGGGGGGGGCGGCATTTCGACAGGAAATTGAGGACAGTCAAAAGTTGAGAGCAATATCCACGAAGCACCATTACCAAATGCAATGGCTAAGAAGTCAGTGCCCAATATGCAACCTAGTTAAAAATAATGATCTCAGGTGAGAAGGCCAAGAGGAGTTCGTTCAAGCCGCTGGGAGAGGCTTAGTAACCCAGAGCTTGTTCCCATGAAGGGAGAAGCAGTGGTGACAACAGACATCCACAAATAGAAACAAGATATTAAAATCCATGACCAATTTGTAGGACAGTTTCAACAAAAGGTAAAATATTTCCAAGTTTAAAAATTAGTAAAATTTTGTAAATGCAATTTTAAAAATTCAGAGCTGCACACTTTACTTTCTAACCACCTGAAAATGCCGTTACAACAGTCAATGTCATGTTCACATTATTGCTATAAGTTCAAAGCCATACTGAAGACAATGGGGTTACTGAATGAACAGTCATGTTAACTTTAAAAATGTATTACATATACATAATTATTTAAAGCTCATAAGATTTTGCTTCAAAAATCTGTTTTTTTTCCCACTCTAAACTTCCAAAGGAAATTAAAAATTTGGTGACATCTCAGATGCACGTTCTTTTGCAACAACATCAAAAAGATTGCTAACAGTTCTGCAACCCCAAGTAATTTGCTTGTTGTACCAAGTATTCATGTAATAAGAACATGATGAAAGACATTAACTGGCACAATTTTTGAAGCCAAGGAGAGGTGACACAGAGTAATTAGCCTGCATTCTGTTCTCTGAAGTTTCATTTAGTTTTCCACTGAAAAGCTTTGAGTGGGAACATTACTTATTACTAATCCAATCTGAGATGAAGATTACACAACTGACTTTAAAAACCGAAACATCAGGACTTTTTAAACATTACCAAAATCAGTTTGGTGATAGTGACAAACTTGTGATGCTTTTCGTTATCTTTCTGAACTTCAATGACACATACCGCAGATACGTTTTCAAATAACAACCTTATTCATTCAGCTAAGGTCTGAATACTATTTATATAGAGTGGGTAAACATCTGACAACTCAGTTTTTAGTCTGGTCCTCTTCTCTTTCTTTTATACGTCAACACATTTAAAGGTCAGGTCCCAAACAGAAATTTAATAAAGCAAGCAGTACAACAATTTCAGAAAAAGCCAAAAAGAAGTCTCCTTTGTAGATATATTTACGAGTGCTTTTCAAACAAAATATTTCCTAACAGTCAAACGATTTCGGCGGCAGCTGAATGAGCAGCGCGAATGTACTGTAATCTTGAAGTCTGGTTAGATTCTCGCTAGAATTAATGTTTTCCTTTTATTTAAATCCTATATTTACTATGGACGCTATGCACTCCGCTACCAACGACTTTAATCGCGTTTAAACTTAACAGCGTTGCGAGTGCTATTTTCCCCCCCGAGCATTATTGATAAGTGACGTACTGCTTCACGGAACAACTCCGGGTACTGGCCAAATTGTTTAAGAATGAAGAGGATCAAACAGGGCCAAACCGTAAAGTCTCCTCCTGAGACTTATGACAAGTATTAACCATAGAATATTAATGCAGAGTTACGAGACCATTGACAGTTGCTAGTGCTACTGCAATACCGGTACAATATGGCTTGGTAACTGTCGATAAATGTTACAAAAGCTCATGCAGTAAATTGAATCATTCCTATCAAGAAATTTAACAATTGATGACTACAGTGCGAACAAAGATTTGGAAAAAGAAATTTCTAGCTAAATTTCCATTCGTGTTTAAAGAGTGGGAAAACCATGCACATTTGTTACGCGAATCTGCATCGTACTTTGGTCTTTGACAGCAATACATGCTAAAAGTATGTAGAGAGTCACCCATTTTTGAACAACATGTAATGTAAATATTACTAAACTGAGGAGACAGTGCACAGCATAAGGAAGAAGGGTGGCCACACAAAGTATGTACTATGAACGAAATTCCCTGATGGTTTTTATCATTTTCACAAAAAAGTTATCACAGAACCGTTTTCGAGAGTAATTCTAGTGGTTCTAAAGAACCTGATGAACTGAAGGGGCGAAAAATATGGATATCACAAGCAATCCGTCTTCATGTATCAGTTTACTAAACTGATAAAATGCATCGAGATAATTAAGATGGAGAGAAGGAAGAAATATACGCCATTAAGAATTATGAATGCGGTTTTTTCCTGTCATACGGAAATTTAAATGCTGCAGTCACTCAGCAAATGCTGTTTGGCGTATGTTTCAAGACGCTAAAATTTTATATTGTTTACATATAGCTTCCACCGAAAACCGTGAACATTACCCCTATGGGACTTACCTTGCAGCACTACCCAACCCCTCTCTCTATTGTCAGACAAACAGCTCAACGATGAACGTTGAAAACTAGACTAAATGTATAGAAATTTGAATTGGGGCAAATCGTTATGGGCGTACTTACACATCTCCACAGCAAAAGTTGCATAACTGTATTTCTTTTAGTCTCAAGTACGCTATTTTATGTTTACAATACCTTTCAGTCCGTTAACATCTGTCAACCAAATGAATGAGCAGTAACCGAGTCCAAGGCGCGCTCATGTCGTGGGAGAGTTCACCGCACACACACTTTGCGACGGTGAATAGTGAGTGATCTGCTTGGTATGTACGAATTATCGCTACAGCCGTTTCATTTTCACTGTTTTAACATACGCGTGCTGCCGAATGTAATGGCAAAGTGTTACAGTGGCCTCCAATTACGAGCCAGGACGTACGAAAAAATATGCGTGTGCAAATTTCTGTGGGACGGAAGGTATTCTGTTACTTTCCGCAGGCACTGAGGAATATGACGACGGATACTGTGCATTCTAAATCACACAAAAGAGTCGCCGCATTCACTGAGAGTCCGCATTACCAACGAATTCTACTAACACCGTTCCTACCGACAAGCTAATATAAAATCCAGAATGCAGGCTATTTCAGTTCGTTCAAATGTCGTTGCAAAAGGTCCTAATGAAAGAAGTCTTCAAAATATTTAGTAGTTAACCTACTTTATATAATCGGAGTACCCGGTCAAAAACAAACTCTAAACTTAAAGTAATAGTAAAATTTATAACAGAAAACGCAAAAAAAAGAAACGAAAAGTCACTCCTTGTGACGATCTTGAAAAATAGTACACTCAAAAAAAAAATCACGTCTACACACTGGACGACAACACCGCGTTACGCGTTTCTTCACAAGCACTTGCACATATGATATTCACGCACAATCAACACCGCTCGCTACGAGATACTAAGCACACGAGTCGAGCAACTAGTTGTGCGCTATTCCCCGTGCCGATTTAAAGGGACCGTCCCACGTCATAGTAAACAAGCCATTCCCCTGCCCTTGCGCGCCCCCGTGGCAAAGACATTACTCTTCGAGACCTCACACCGGAGGCGCTATAATAAATGAACCGCGGGTTAAGAATATGGCAAACTAAACATTTATATCTGTGAAAAGGCGATGGTGTCGTGGGGACCCGAGACGGTTTCTGCTACCTTCTTCCTATAACAAAGCAGTCATTGGAACACACTGTGTGTGTGTGTGTGTGTGTGTGTGTGTGTGTGTGTGTGTGAGTGAGAGAGAGAGAGAGAGAGAGAGAGAGAGAGAAACTACAAACTCCAATTACTGTTGGCATTTAAACATTCGGATTAGCATCTCTTGTAATGGATCTACAAGTAGAAACAGACACAAAATATGGCCACTGCTACTGTGGTTCTTAGGCATGCTGCTGAGCGTTGTACAACACACAACATGTAAACAAACGTAAGTGAAAAGCATGACGACCAACACAGACGAAACACGGAATGAGTAATAATTCAGAAACATACAACATAACACGAGCAGCACAGGACAACAAATTTCGAAACTGCCTTGCAAATATAAACTCCTGCAGGGAATAAAATCTGACACGTTTTTACAACTTGTTGGGGATCTTTGACTGAAGGGTAAAACGTCTTGGATCCAGGGTTCGAACCCAGGCGCTACTCAAATTTTCAATAAAAATCATCAGTACTGGGAACCGAAGACTTCCGGCGCATAAGGAGTCACCTTGTTCTGCTAAAGACCTTGTTAAAAATGGTGGAAGAGCGGACAAAGTTTCGTGGCACCCTCTTGCCATTGGGATGGGAAATTGGGCTCTTTAGGCGGAAGAAGCAACAATGATCAACGGCATAAAGTTGTAGAGACAAGAGGAACTACAGCATTAAAGACACAATGTGCATCCACAGGACATGTTGCCTGTAACTAAAAAAACTCTCATTGACGAAAAGCTTCCAGATTACTCCCCATTCAGATCAACGGGAGAGCATACAAGAGGACAGTGACCATGAGGAAATTATTGAATTATCAATAAATGATTAACATTCTAATAGTCGGAGCGTGGAATAGCACGAGTCTGACGTGGCAGCGTAGCCAAAAAATCCGAAAATGGAAATGCAGATGCTCAAACTGGATGGATTGGGTGTCAGTGAAGTGAAACGGAAAGATTTCTGGTCATATATAGGGTAACTAGTATAACGGGAGTAGGATTCGTCATGAAAAGTGGTTGCAAACAGAAGATGACGAGATACAGAAAGTATATGAGGATACTGAACGGATAATTTAATATGTAAAGTGAGATGATACCAGACTCTAGGACAGGAATAGACGTACCACGAAGGAAGAAGTCTCCGAATGGGACGGAAATCGGTAGATGTGATATACAGGTACAGACAAGCGAATGATAATCTCAGAAAATGGATGATTTATTCAAGAGAAACGGCTTAACAAATGAGCAAGTCAACAACACGATGGTCCACCTCTGGCCCTTATGCAAACAGGAACAGTTATTCGGCTAATCACTTATTGACAGAATTGGTAGATGTCCTCTTGATCGATATCGTGCCAAATTCTGTCCAATTCGCGCATCGGGTGATCAAAATCATTGGAGGGTCCTGCCCACGACGCTTCTAATGTTCTCAATTGGGGAGAGATCCGGCGACCTTGCTGGTGTAGGCATGGTTTAGCTAGCACGAAGAGAAGTAGCAGAAATTTCTTGCTGAAATGTAAGCCCAGGAGAGCTTGCTAGAAGGGCAACAAAACGGGGCGCATAATACTGTCGACGTACCGCTGAGCTGCAAGGTTGCCGCGGATGACAACCAAAGGGTTCCTGCTATGAAAAGAAATGGCGGCCCAGACCATCATCACTCCTGGTCGTCGGGGCATATGGCGGGAGAAAGTAGGGTTGGTATCCCACAGCTATCCGTGGAGTCACCATACACATCTACGCTGGTCATCGGGGTTCAAGCAATTCTACTCCAGTCAATGAGATTCCAGGCAGCAAACGTGTCTGGAGACGGCAGCCATATGGCCCGACGACAACATATGATGGTCTGGGATGCCATTTCATTCCACAGCAGTACCCCTCTGCTTGTCACTCGCAGCACCTTCACAGCACAGCGGTATGTCGAAGATATTCTATGCCGCGATTTGTTGCCCTTCATGCCAAGCCATCCGGGGCTTACATTTAAGCACGATAATGCCCGCCAGCACACGGCGAGAGTTTCTATTGCTTGTCTTCGTGCTTGCGAACCCACCTTGGCCGCTAAGGTACCCAGCTTTCTGACCAAGTGAGAACGTTTGGAGCATTATCGGCATGGTCCTCCATCCATCACGGGATTTTGACCATCTAACGCGAAAAAAAATAAAAAAACTGAATTTGACACAACGAGATCCCTCAGGAAGACATAAAACTCTCAATCAATGACACAACGAATACCTTCTTGCATAAGGGCCAGAGCTGGAATAACGCATTACTGACTTGCTCAAGTAGTGAAGCTCTTCCTCTTGAATAAATCATCCATTATTTTCTGAATTTGTAATCATGTTTGTATATTACATCATATCTAACAATTTTCGACTCACTCGAATATTTCCTTCACGGTGCGCCTTTTTTCTCTTTTTTGTCGTAAGTGTGTAAGCACGGGGAATGGAGCTCAGTAGCACAGGACGGAACAGATGACAACCACAAGCGTATGTGAGCTTCGTAATAGGGATGACAGAATTGGTAATGAAGGTCACAGTAGGCATTTCAGAGAGAGAGAATGGCAATCGCAAAAAAGAGGACCTATCTCTTCCTTTAAACTGCCTACTGTGGTCTTCATTATCACTTCTGTCATTCCTTCTACAGAAGCTGGATGGACAAACATAGATAGAAGGAAGGCAACTGCGAATAAACCTTGAGGATCCAGTATTAGAGACTGTGTTTAACAGAGCTTTGGAAACGCGATCAAACGAGGCAGGCGGGAAAGATAACATTCCTTCGGAATTTCTAAATGCACTGGAGGAAATGGTATCCAAACGACTATTAAAGCCGGTGTGCTGAATCTACTAGACTTTCAGAAAAATATCATACACACAATCACGAAGACAGGAAGGGCAGATGAGTAGGGAACTATCACGCAAGCAGCTTAATAGCTCATGTGTCCAAGTTGCTGACAAGAATAAAATACAGATGAATGGAAAACGAAACTGCGGATCTTTTAGACGACGATTAGTTTGGCTTCTGGACAGTGAATGTCGCCAGATAGACAGTTCTGACGTTGAACTTGATAATGGAAGCAAGTCTTAAGAAAATGACACGTTCATAGGGTCTGTCGACCTAGACACTGCGTTCGACAGGGTGAAATTGTGCAAGATGTTCAATATTCTTAAAAAATAGGAGTAGCTATAGGGCAAGATGGGTAATAACATGTACAAGTACCAAGAGGTAATGTGTCCATCGTGTAGGGCTGTTTAACTTATCCGATCTCTTATTAAAATTCAGGAGGAATAGTCCATGTGCTGGGCTGATTGATTATCGTATGGTGTGATTGGCTGGGTATCCCCCGACGTGTAGTCTCAGCTGCAGAACTGAGCCGGCCGTTGTGGGCGAACGGTTCTAGGCGCTTCAGTCTGAAACCGCGCGACCTCTACGGTCGCAGGTTCGAATCCTGCCTCGGGCATGGACGTGTGTGATGTCCTTACGTTAGTTAGGTTTAAGTAGTTCTAAGTTCTAGGAGACTGATGACCTCAAATGTTAAGTCCCATAGTGTTCAGAGCCATTTGAACCATTTGCAGAACTGAAAGGTTTTTCTTTCCTTCGCTCACTACGGAACCTTTTCTTCTCGAATTGTGTGAATTGTATGTTAAAGCATCTGTTGCATATAGATGACTGTAGTGGGTTTGTGAAGAGTGGTATCACGTTTGTGTTGTATATGATAACGGAAGGGAGACCGTGTAACCCGGTGCCGGGGCATAGCCTACCCCTTTCGAATAGCACCAAGGGGGCTTGATGTCCCCATCCGATGGGCGGATCACCATCAACATGTCAAATGCTCTACTTCCAAGACATTGCGGAGAGGTTTGTAATTTAATCCGAGATACTGATGATCAGGACTTTACGCCACCATCTCCTTCCGTTACCTGCCGAATACTGGCGTTGAATATTTCTTCCACAACCACGATTCGAAACGACTTCACTTCGAATCGAGCGCCGCTACACAATCGTACATAAGCGAGCTCGGCTGCTGAAAACTGACTCTCATGCCCTCCCTTAATTACTTTACATTTTCCCATACAACACCACGCATGCACTCGCTGCTGTCATCCAAATAACAGGGACAGTTCGCAAGAAGATAATGACAAACCACACTCACAAGGATCTTGACAGGGTAGCAGTTCTACCGCACTGTTCCCAACGGCCAGTAGATTGAGACAATAATGTCGCTCGTGTAAGAGGGGCGTGTTAATATTTGTTTGTGCTAATTTCAGTTACCTGAAACAGGGAAATCTCTAGGACTCCGCGCCTTTCTGCAGTGATTCTAACACCCAAACCTTTAAAGGTCAGGCAATCAGATCGGTACCAAACGTCCTATGTACATACAGTCTCAACCAAACCACCGATTTACTTCGTGCTCTGTGCTGTCGTCCAGTAGAACATGCTTGAACGGTAATTAGAAGTAACACCAGAGCTACGGCGTACAGAAAAGGCATATCTCGTGTGGGTGAGTTGGTAGAGCGTAACGCAGTCATGACGAAAGTCCCACGTTCAAAACCGACTGATGACAATTTGTTTAAACTGTTTACTCGTGAAACTGGTGTGCGGGAGAACGTTTTCCTGACATGTAAAAGGGCTTTCCGGAGTTTGTAGCAATGTTCTTTTGGCAGTCTGCTTTTGCTTCGTTAGTTGAAAGCAGCAAACCTCTAGAGTACATTTTTACAGACAGGTGTGGTGTGTTCTGTCGGACAAGTGCGGCAGAACAGACACCATCCGTGATGAAGCAACTAGTGCATTTGCAGTTTCACAGAATAAGCATAAACAATCGGGACAGTAGAATAAAGAAACAGTTGCACCACATGTGCGGAAGTATTAGTAGTCCTATGTAACACTTTCACGCATAATACAGTAAAAAAAATGTCATCGTTGGGATATGAACCCAGGATCGTTGGTGCGACGATCTAACGCTCTACCAATTTCCCAACGGAGGCTTTACGTATTAGATACTGACAGTTATGCTTTTCCTGTGCTCCGTAGTTCTAGTGTTACTTTCAATTAAGGTTTACGACTGTTCCGTTGGACGACAGTACATAGTGCGTAAATCGGAGTTTTGGTTGATAATCGGCGTACAACGTTTGGTACCGATCTGAATGTCTTACATCTGGAGGCTTTGGTGTAAGTACTCACATACGGAATGTTGCTTTATGGTTGGTAAATTCCAACCGTGGTCTGGACTAAAACTCCCAGATTTGTTAGAGACAGCCAAGGAGTTGAAAGAGCAGTTGAACGAAATGAACATAAAAAAACTAAAACAAGGTTCGTGTAAAGCAGTCGAATTAAATCGGGCTACATCAGGGAATTAGACTGGTTTGTTGGGAGGGAGGGGGGGTATTAGTGTTTTAACGTCCGGTCGACAACGAGGTCATTAGAGACGGAGCACAAGCTAGGATAAGGGAAGGGTAGGGAAGGAAATCAGCCGTGCCCTTAGCGATTTAGGGAAATCACGGAAAACCTAAATCAGGATGGCCGTACGCGGGTTTGAACCGTCGTCCTCCAGAATGCGAGTCCAGTGTGCTAACCACTGCGCCACCTGGGTATTAAGGGACTAAACAGCGAGGTAATCATTTCCTCGGTCGAAGTGTAGTTCATCCGGACTAGTGACGTCCGCCAGGAATGTGTTCTTATGATAAAGGTACGTTGGAAAATCTAGGCATTAACGACAATAATGATGACAGAGCTGAGATATACACTGACGGTAGAAAATCCCAACACCAACGAATAAGTAGGGTAATGAAATTTCGGGGATACATTTGTCTAGGTAATATATTAATTAAATGATTAACGTTGGAAGTTATCGTAAGCACGAGAAAGGCTACTGCAACTGTGAAATGCTGGTACATTAATAACCGGTGTTAACTCCAGAATGTTGAATGCGACCAAGCAAGCGTGCATGCATTCTGTCGTACGGGTGTCGGATGTCAGTACTGCCTGATGCACATGGACGGTGAATGTAGCGACGGTTAATGCTGTTTGTGGATGACGCTGGAATTGTCGTCCAGTGATGTTCCATACGTGCTAGATTGGATACAGATCTGGCGATCGAGCAAGCCAAGGCAACCTGTCAACGCTCCGTAGAGCATGTTGGAACAGCGGTATGTGGGCGAGCGTTATGTTGCTGAAAAACACCCCATGGAACAGCGTTCATGAATGGCAGTAGAACAGGTCGAATCACGAGACTGACGTACAAATTTGCAGTCAAGGTCCGTGGGGTAACCACGAGAGTCGTCTTGCTGTCATAGGAAATCGCACCCCAGACCATAACTCCAGATGTAGGTCAAGTAGCACGCAGATAGGTTTGTTGCAAGCAGTCAACTGGCCTCCCCCTAACCAACATACGGCCATCACAGGCGCCACGGAGAACCGCCTTTCACCAGAAAACACAACAGATCTCCATCTTGCCCTCCAATGAGCTTTCGCTTGATACAGCTGAAGTTGCAAAATGGCGGTGGTTTCGGGTCAGTGGAATGCACGCTACAGGGCGCCTGGTTCGGAGCTGTCCTTGTAGTAATGGAGTTATAACAGTTCGTCTTGTTACTGTGGAGCCAACTGCTGCTCGGCTTGCTGCTGCAGATGCAGTACAATGCGCCAGAACCATTCGCGAAACACGATTCTAATCAAGCTGCGGGCCTATGGGGTATCGTCTCAATTGTGCGACTGGATTCGTGATTTCCTGTCACGAAGGTCGCAGTTCGTAGTAATAGACGGCAAATCATCGAGTAGAACTGTGATTTCCTGTCACGAAGGTCGCAGTTCGTAGTAATAGACGGCAAATCATCGAGTAGAACTGAAGTGATATCAGGTGTTCACCAGGGAAGCGTCCTGGGACCTCTGCTGTTCCTTATCTATATAAATGACCTGGGTGACAATCTGAGCGGTTCTCTTAGGCTGTTCGCAGATGATGCTGTAATTTACCGTCTCGTAAGGTCATCCGAAGACCAGTATCAGCTGCAAACCGATTTAGAAAAGATTGCTGTATGGTGTGGCAGGTGGCAGTTGACGCTAAATAACGAAAAGTGTGAGGTGATCCACATGAGTTCCAAAAGAAATCCGTTGGAATTCGATTACTCGATAATTAGTACAATTCTCAAGGCTGTCAATTCAACTAAGTACCTGGGTGTTAAAATTACGAACAATTTCATTTGGAAGGACCACATATATAATATTATGGGGAAGGCGAGCCAAAGGTTGCGTTTCATTGGCAGGACACTTAGAAGATGCAACAAGTCCACTAAAGAGATAGCTTACACTACACTCGTTCGTCCTCTGTTAGAATATTGCTGCGCGGTGTGGGATCCTTACCAGGTGGGATTGACGGAGGACATCGAAAGGGTGCAAAAAAGGGCAGCTCGTTTTGTATTATCACGTAATAGGGGAGAGAGTGTGGCAGATATGATACGCGAGTTGGGATGGAAGTCATTAAAGCAAAGACGTTTTTCGTCGCGGCGAGATCTATTTACGAAATTTCAGTCACCAACTTTCTCTTCCGAATGCGAAAATATTTTGTTGAGCCCAACCTACATAGATAGGAATGATCATCAAAATAAAATAAGAGAAATCAGAGCTCGAACAGAAAGGTTTAGGTGTTCGTTTTTCCCGCGCGCTGTTCGGGAGTGGAATGGTAGAGAGATAGTATGATTGCGGTTCGATGAACCCTCTGCCAAGCACTTAAATGTGAATTGCAACCCTCTCGGGTCGTGCCACGTCGCCGTCCGGAGCCCGATCTTCTTGTGAACGCACATTCTCGTGACCACTGCTACCAGCAATCATGCACGGTGGTTACATTCCTGCCAAGTCTTTCTGCAATATCGTAGAAAGAACATCCAGCTTCTCGTAACCGTATTGCACGACCTCGTTCAAACTCTGTGAGCTGCTGTTAATGGTGTCTTCGTCATCTTGAAGGCATTCTTGACTAACATCAATTCACCACGTGCCATCTCAAAGACAATCAACGCACCGACCGTAAAGCAAATCTGTTCTGCATGCTCATAGTGGCGCTACTAGCGCCACTCTTATGCGACTGGTGAGGAATCTGAATGGATGTCACCTTTCTGATGTAAAAACAGGGGTACCAACGTTCGTAAACTTCGCATAACACTTCTTGGTTTTGGGATCAGTGCAATTTACGGAGAAGATATGGATTGAGTCGTTACATAGATCAGAGCAGACGAAGGGTCTCCCATGGCTCATCCATGGCGAGATAAGCCCCACCAGCATCAGGCTCACGCCAACCAGATTAAGGGTGAACTCAGTTACAAAGCAAATAATGCCTTCTAGCCAGTACATACAGAACAGTAAAAGTCGTAAGACTAAAAGCACAATGGACATCTGTTGGACAGTCAATGATACAAAAAGAAGACGAGAGAAGTAAAGCAGCATATGGTTGTGCTCGGGATTCTACAAGTGACACTGTCGTCTTTCCCCTGATCCATTATAATCAAGGCGTTAAAAACACCCACTATTCAACAGAGTGGAAGCCCTAACATGGAAAGTCGGGTGCGGCAGACAAAGAGCCAAATCGCACCTAAAGGCATTTAAAACAGTGTCCGAGGGTAATCCCAAAATTAAGGTCTCCTATTTTTTTTATAAGTACACAGACATGTTTATTTCTACAATGGTTTACACCAGTTTACAGCTTGAACATTCAGCTATTTTTCGACATAATCACCATTTCTGTAGATGCATTTTTGTAGACGCTGTGGCAGTTTTTGTATGTCCATGTCATACCTGCTCGCTGTCATGCTCTTCAGAAAGTTATGAACCTCTTCTTTCACCTCATTGTCGAAGCTGAATCGCTGGGACCACAATTAACTCTGACAGGTACTGTGAGACTCTGAAGAAAAAGAAAAAAAAATCTCAAACGGGCAATTTATAACCGGAGAAGAGGAATGTTGAGCAAGGGCGTACACATTATCCGTGACAACGCTCGCCCACACATCGCTCGGCACACCGTTGCTCTCCTGCAACAGTTTCAGTGGAACATAATCACCCACCATCCACCCACCCACCCACCCTATAGCCCTGACTTGGCGCTCAGTGATTGTCACCTGATCCATTTGGCCGAGCGATTCAGCTCCGACGACGAGGTGAAAGAAGAGGTTCATAACTTTCTGAACACCATGGCGGCGAGCTGGTATGATATGGGCATACAAAAACTGCCACGGCATCTACAAAAATGCATCGACAGAAATGGTGATTATGTCGAAAAATAGCTAAATGTTCAAGCTCTAAACTGATGTAAACCATTGTAGAAATAAACATGTCTACGTACTTATAAAAAAAAATAGGAGACCTTAGTTTTGGAATTACCCTCATATAAGAGGGATGAAAGAGGCCGCAGGCAAAGGATGTAGGCTCGAGGGTCCCCCAGATTCAGAATGCAGCGGGAGACGCCCCAAACCCAACTGGCCTGTCCCCGCCCCGAAAGGAATTAAAAACCTTATTTGAGAATAAAAAGCACTTTCGTGGAGGAGTTGGAGAACCAGTTCAACTGCCCGTGAATTGTCTGCCTTCACTGGAGGCAAATAATTCGGAAAAAACATGTTTAGCATGGAGGGCAAGAAGGAGTGGTCATTCCATAAGGATGTTGAGGCTGGTCGTTACATAAAATAAAACTATGGATTTAGTCTTGTATGACCTATGCGGAGGCGACACAGGATGGTGGATTCGTTCCGGGAGGAACGGAAGGTGTGATGCCGCGCTTGTTAGTGCAGAGATTGTTAGAAAAGTCAGTAGCCCACCACATGTTGTTCTATCTCCGAATGAACAGAGGCATTATTTGTACCCACAAATTCGCACCTGCGATCGTCTAAGCGGAAGTGAGGGCGAGTAATCGCTTCTCTAGCTAAACGGTCGGCCAATTCATCCTCCGTAATACCCACATGACCTTGGATGCCGAGTGAGCAGCTGAGCAGGAAGACAACTGGAGCAGGTAGTACACCTAAGGTCAAAAAGAACGTCATCAATAGCAGATATCACAGGTGACAAGAATAACAATGACTAATGGGCAAATTAAAAGATGGTCAAGGGAGGGTGGTTTAAAAAAAAACATAGGGCTCTGTTAACAGCTATCAGCTCCGCCATAAAAACACTATGTGTTTCCGCCAACGAATGTTGTCCCTGGCAGGCATCAGTGTAAATGAAGGTAGCAGCCTGACACTATTGGAGAACTGGAAGTAACAGACGCCGAAAGGTCAAGGGGAGGACTGAAACTTTAAGGCCGTGGAATAGATCGGTCCTAATTCGCGGCCTGGGTGAGCCAAGGAGAGGAAAGGAGTGGAGAGAGGGGTGGGGTGTACACGGGAAGTACATCCTAAGGTCAGGAGATCCTGGCAGACGGCTGCGGGGCGCTTTCAAAACCAGTAATCTCACCAGAGGGCGGGTGTCCGAGTGTCGATGACACTAGTATGCAAAAGAATGTGATAAATTGCATGATGAGGAACCTTTCAGATGGTGATTGCTTAAGTAACAGCTGGTACCGTCGTAGCTGAAGAGAGAAGATTCCCATTTCAGAAGGGGCTTGTCTACAGTACCAGTGGAATGCCACGATGCTGAACTGGGTCTAACAATTTCAAAGCTGAAGGTGCTGTCGAGCCAGAAACCTGGCAACCATAGTCCACTAGGGACAAGACAAGAGCCCAATACATACGGAGGACAGTACAAGTCCGTGCTCCATAGAGGTATGGGCACGGAATGAGCAAATTACATTAGGAAATGACACAAAAATAGAAGATAAGGTTTGCTGTTTAAACAGTAAAATAACTAATGATGTCCGAATTAGAGAGCCTGTAATGTGCAGATTGGCTGTACCATTGCTGTTTGGACGATAACATAACTGACGATGGCCCAAGTAGAGAGGATGTGAAATGCAGATTGGCAACAGGAAGGAAAGCATTTCTGAGAAAGAGGAATTTGTAAACATCGACTGTAAATTTTAAGTATTTGTACGGAAGTAAATGAGACGATAAACAGTTCAGACAAGAAGAGAATAGAAACTTTTAATATGGTGCTACAGAAGAATGCTGAAAATTAAATCTGTAGATCGCACAACAAATAAGAAAGTATAAGAGATCAGTTGATAGGATACACTCCTTAGGCATCAAGAACTCGTTATTTTGGTATCGGAGAGAAGTGCGGGGTAAAAGTTGCAGGGAGAGACCACAGGATAATTATAGTAAGTACGTTCAAATGGTTGTAGTTTGCACTAGTTATTTGGAGATAAGAGGCTTGCACTGGATAGAGCGTGGGCAGCTGCATCAAAGCAGTCTTATGACTGAAGACCCAAATGCTTTCCACCGGTAGCGCTGCATTAACTGAATTATTCGAGAAGTCTGGGAGCCTCAAAGCCCATAAATGTTAATCCCCCTCCTCTTCCAAACACTGCAGAGGTTCCCAGTTAATCTGGCAATGCCACGTCATCCGACGGAGATGAAATATGATTTGAAAGAGTTTAATACGCTGATTCCAGGATAAAATTTCTCAATTTGTAACCGAATAATAATTGAAATAAAACTGAAAGGATGAATTTTTTTGTTTTGAGAAGACCGAAGGAGCGACCTGTTTCACTTGACATAAACATTCAACAGCCATGATTGCATATGTACTTCTTTATCTAAACAACCGGTTTCGACAGACTTTGCTGTCATCTTCAGGTCTCAAAAAATATTTTTGTTATGTAACTTGTTCATTTTACGTTGGACCTCGCGCCAAGTTGTCTTGCGATGATTTTTTATCATATGATAACTGGGCGTGAGGTCCAACGTAAAATGAACAAGTTACATAACAAAAAGACGTTTTTAAGAGCTGAAGATGACAGCCAGGTCTGTTGAAACCGGTTGTTTTAAATAAAGAAATAATTATGTGATCTTGACCGTTGAAAGTTTTTAGTAAAACTGAAAGGCGTATATTAATTCACAGAAAGTATATGGGCATCTGCATCTACAAGGGGTTATAGTCTTTATAAACAAACTACCGCAGTTTGACAAAATCTCTGTAAACACTCTGTATAACAAAACTGGACATTCCTACTTCCAGTAAGGATTGATCCGTGGTACTCACAACTTTTAGCCATTTACTCTGCGTATCCCTTAATCGTGTACATAGGTCAGAGAATCTAAAAAGGAAAATGGATGGGTTGAAGGTAGATACAATGGGAATTCGTGAAGTGTGGTAGCATGAGGAACAATACTTATAGTTAGGTGAGTACAGAGTTATTAACACAAAAATAAAAAAAGGTTCAAATGGCTCTGAGCACTATGGGACTTAACATCTGAGGTCACCAGTCCCCTAGAACTTGGAACTACTTAAACCTAACTAACCTAAGGACATCACACACATCCATGCCCGAGGCAGGATTCGAACCTGCGACCGTAGTAGCAGCGCGGTTCCAGACTGTAGCACCTAGAACCGCTCGGGCACCCCGGCCGGCCACAAAAATCACAAACGGGGAATGCAGGATTATGCCTAATAATGATTAAGAAAACAGGAATGTAAGTAAGGTACTACGAAGAGTATAGTGAATGCATTATTGTAGCCAAGTCTGACACGAAACCAACATTCACTACAGTAGTACATGTTTATATGCCACTTATCTCCACAGATGAAGAGATTGAAAGAAGGTATGATGAAGTACGGGAAATTATTCAGATAGACAAAGGAGACGAAAATTTGATTGTGATGGGCGACTGGAATTTGACAGTAGGAAAAAGGCAGAGAAAGAAAAATAGCGGGAGAATATGGACTGGGAGAAAGAAATGAAAGAGAAAGCCGCCTGTAGAATTCTGCATAGAGCACAATTTAATCATCGTTAACATTAAGTTTAAAATCTTGACAGAAGACTATACAAGGAACAGAAATGGAGACACTGGAAGGTTTCCAACAGATTACGTAACGGTACGTCAGAGGTTTTGAACCCAAATTTTAATTGAACTGCAGAGTAAAACTGAAGACACTGCAGAAACATACGAAATTAAGAAGATGGAGCGTGGATTAAAAAACAGGTTGCTGAAAGTTTCAAAGAAAGCATTAGGATAAAGGAAATAAAAAAATACTAAAAAATATTAGGATATAGGAAAGCATGAGGATAAAATCAAAGAGATTAGAGCCCACACAGAGGCATACCGACAATCCTTTCCACGAACAATACGAGACTGGAATAGAAGGGAGAACCGATAGAGGTACTCAAGGTACCCTCCGTCACACACCGTCAGGTGGCTTGCGGAGTATTGATGTAGATGTAGGCAAAGTTGCACTAAAACGGGAAATGCATACAACAATAATGATGAACTCTTGAAGGCAGGAAAGGATTATATAAACGCAAAGGACTAGTAAAATCCTAGGATATACAGAAGATAAGGCATTCAATCGACAAAAGAAGAAACTAGAATAAAGCAGAAAATTACGCAGGCGAAAGGGAATAAAGACGATTAAAAATGCGATTGACAAAAAATGCAAAATGGCTAAATAGTATTGCCTAGAGGAAAAAAGCACGGCTGTTTATAGATCATGACAGGAAAGCTGAAAAGTGGACGGAATATACAGAGTGTAAACGATAACTGTTTTTAGAACAGCGGAGTGAAGAAGTTGAGACGAACAGTTTTATACAGGTCACTTGTGACCTATCAAATCGAGAAAGTACCTCAAATTGACCTACAAAAGTCACTTAAACTACAGCGCATGCACGTCGTCCGAGATTTTCATCTTTTCTCGCTCTCTACCCGCAAACTAATATTCACAGAGCAAAAATGAATACGACATTCTCTGGGGGAAATTTAATGTTTAATTTCATGCAGGGATACGTTTCCGCTGGAGGCCACGATTTTCGAGTTATTCAAGGAAAACGCACAAAAATGAGTTTCAAATGCAATTTACAAAAATCACCGATTCCGGATAAACGTAAGCACCGGTTTCTTGACTTCGGCTAGGAGAGCATGAAAGAATTTTCGGGTGATTGAGTTTATTCGGCCGGTAATGCAAAACAACGTACAGGGAACTTCTGTAAATGAGCAAGAGCTGTTCGCACGTATGGGCGATTTATGGGCCGGTCCGTGCGAAACATGGATAATGGCCGGCTCCGGTGGCCGAGCAGTTCTAGGCGCTACAGTCTGGAACCGCGCGACCGCTACGGTCGCAGGTTCGAATCCTGCCTCGGGCATGGATGTGCGTGATGTCCTTAGGTTAGTTAGGTTTAAGTAGTTCTAAGTTCTGGACTGATGACCTCAGAAGTTAAGTCCCATAGTGCTCAGAGCCACTTGAACCATGGATTATGGGGAAGGCAAAGATAAAACGACAACAAGCCATTGAAAGGTAGTGTGTTACAGGACACTGGATTGACCAAAAGGGGTTGGGTTGGGTTGTTTGGGGAAGGAGACCAGACAGCTAGGTCATCGGTCTCATCGGATTAGGGAAGGATGGGGAAGGAAGTCGACCGTGCCCTTTCAAAGGAACCATCCAGGCATTTGCCTGGAGTGATTTAGGGAAATCACGGAAAACCTAAATCAGGATGGCCGGACGCGGGACCAATTAAGGAACGAAGATGTTCTGAACTAGTCAAAGAGCGTAAATGTCAAAAGAAGAGAGAGAATGGTTTTGGTGCATACTACGACAAGAGTCGTCGATGAAAACAACAGCTGAAGGGGTGGTAGGCGGAAAGACTAGCAGGGACGGTCTTAGATATGCGCACTAAGGGCAGCTTATCGATGACGTGAGATGCGAAACTTTCTGGAAAGAACAGGACTGCTGGCAAACGACAACAATGGAGAGCTGCGTCAAAACCAGCCACTAGTGTGATTACCAAAATACACACAACAGTGCAAAAAACGTGAATTTTGAAATGGTAGCAGGTGCTTGCCATCTACTTACAAAATTGAGACAGAAGAAATGACGAATAAAATATTACATAAATCCAGTTATAAAGACTGGTGCAATTTTAATTCAGTGTGTCTTGTCTACAATTGAGCTCACCCGCCTTCTTGAAACTACACAAGAATGCCGGTCAACGGCTTTGAAAAGTGACTTGCAATTATTCATCACATTCTGTATCAGAATGACTTTCGTGACAGTACTTCAAGTACGGACGTGAAATAAAACACATCAGTCTATTTTATGAAGTGTCGATTTTACGTATTCGAAAATGGTCAACCATTATTTCCATAAAGTGTAATTTAGTCGCCCGACTATAATCAACACAACCGCGGGCAGACAGGCGAAAATATGAGTGACCCCGTCGACCAATAATTTTGTGCCTTGCTACAGATTTTATTATCGGACGATTTTTCGATCGTTCATGTGCGTACTTCAGTACAAAATCGTTGCCGTACAAAACGACTCTCCGTTTACTGATACATAGTTCAATGCTACGCTAGCCTTAAAGGTGGCCAGCGCTATGTACGTGTTCGGAGATGCGAAGTTCATTCAGTTACAGCGCGCTTCAGCTAAAATTGCAAGTGCCGCATTCATTAATAGGTACTATCATCTAAAAATAAAATGATAACTGTCGGTTCTGAGTAATAAGAATGCCAAAATGGGTGGAAATAATCTTGTGCGTACTTCAGTACAAAATCGTCTTCGTAACAAAACTACTCCCCGTTGACTGATACTATGTTCATGCTCCCCTAGCCTTAAAGGTGGGTTCACACCCAACGGCCAGCGCTACGCAACGGGTTCGAGGATGCCAAGTTGATTCGGTTACAGCGCGTGCTTCAGCTAAAATTGCAAGTGCCGCCCGCCTTCGTTAAGAGGTTCTACCATCTAAAAATAAAACGAGAACTGTCGGATCTGAACAACGGGAGTGTGAAATAGGGTGGAAGTGGAAATAACCTTTTCAGTACACTATTCACAAGCAATTCGATAACGACAATTCGAAAGGTTTTATGGAAAGTCTTTCGTAGGACTTTGAACATAGTTTAAGTCTGAATGAACCAGTAGAAATGAATTAAACTATCCATTATAGAAATGCTTTATATTGTGAGGAGAGGTCCGCAACCTCCTTTTTTTTTTCTTTTTTTGTGGGGAGGGGGGGGGGGAGACTTGCCGCTACTCGTTGCCCTATTTAGGTTAGTTGCAGTTTGACAGCAAGCGTGCTGAGTTCCATTTTTGTTATATGTACCGCAGATTCTTTGAAAAGAAAACTATGCCAAGTGGTTGGCAGAATGCGCAGGTCATACACACCCTCCTGCAAGAAGGGTAGCTGAATTGACCCACAACTGTCGTCCTATGTCATTCACGTCAATCTGTTGTAAAATCGTATAACATACTCTCAGTTCAAAAATAATGAGATATCTTGAATGACCTCTTCCACGCCAGCCGGCTGGATTCTTAAAACAGCGGCCATGCGAAACCCAACTAGTGCTATTTTCACAAGGCATCCTGGAAGATATAAATCAAAGGTAATCAGGAGGATATGGTTTATGGACAAAACACAATTATATGAGACGTGAATGGTCAGGATGCAGCATGTTATCATGGATGTAGAGTCAGCAACAGAAGTACCTTTATGTGTGCCACAGGGAAGTGTGTTAGGACCCTTGCTGATAATTTTCTTTATCAATAAACTGCAAACAATATTCACTGTAACCTGAGAGTTTTTGAAGGTGCTATAGTTATCTATAGTGACGTAGTAACTGATGATGAAACTCAGACTCTGGGAAAGGGAAGTCGAACGCGGAAACCCCTGGCACTAGTCTCAATGTTGTCGGCATCAACCAACCAACGTCGTCACTGTTACAGGTTTTTGAGGGTATGCAAAAGTTCAAATAAATATGCACATCGGTTTTGGAGCTAGGTCTTATATATGGTGCATACAAACAGATTTCGGGCTTTTTTTGCACGCCTTGCACTAGGGATGTAGTTTCTGTAAGTTATTCACTACAAATGGCAAACCACTGAGTTACAGTGTAATACTGACATTAAGGACATTTACCAAATCAGAAACACTGTAAGTGACTTTTACGAGCATTTATCACAAAACGTCCCCAGAAACTTCATATACATGCACCACACGGATGCTTAGTTTCTTGAGACCAACATACAATCTTGAGCAGTTCGTTTTCCTCCTGAAATGTGCAAGACACGGCTGAAATTATCCATGTTAAATCATCATCTGAAATGTGTTTTGAAGTTCCTACATAAGGAATAACAAATAAATCGTAAATAAATCGAGAACTATCCTGTACTGAAATTTCCTGGCAGATTAAAACTGTGTGCCGTACCGAGACTCGAACTCGGGATCTCCGACTTTCTCAGGCAAGTGCTCTGCAAAACCGAGCTACCCAAGCACGACTCACGACCCATCCTCACAGCTTTACTTCCGCCATTAACTCGTCTCCTGCCTTCCAAACTTCACAGAAACTCTCCTGCGAACCTTCGCAGGAGAGCTTCTGTGAAGTTTCATATCAGCGTACACTCCACTGCAGAGTGAAATTGTCATTCTGGAAACTATCCTGTTCTGCTTGCGTGTGTTTCCACTGAGTTTTGGTTTTTCAGTGTTGCACTGTAGTTACTTGATGGCTGGATATAGTGATCATTGGTTAGCTTAATCACTTGGTTTGTACATAAGTTTATCAGCAGTTTGTTTGTTTCAACTGTGTTCTTTGCGTTGTATTTTATTTGCAATTAGTCACGTTCCCGGATATGCATTTATTCCTCTTCCATTAGTCCATCCACACCTCCCCCCCCCCTGCTCTCTCTCTCTCTCTCTCTCTCTCTCTCTCTCTCTCTCTCTGTGTGTGTGTGTGTGTGGGGCCTCCACCCTCCCCTCATTTCATCTACTCCTCCTCCCTGTGAATCCATCTCCAGCATCCCTCACTCTGTTTCTCCACTCCTGCCTCCCTAACTATCTACCTACTGCCCCCTCCCCCCCTACTCCTCCTCACTCGCTCTGTCCATCTGCTCCCACCTGCTCCCTCTCTGTTCATCTACTCCTGGCCTATCTGTCTCCTCCTCCCCTCTTCCTGTCCATCTACTCTTCCGTTTCTCTGCCCCTTTCCTCCTTCCCTTCTCAGTGTCCATTCTCTCTCTCTCTCTCTTCCATTTCCTCCTCTTCCCTTTCTCTGTCTACTGCCCCTCCCGCTGTATCTATCCACCCCCCCCCCCCCTCGTATCTGTGTCCACGTCCTCCTTCCACCAATCTGTCCATCTCTTCACCCCCCTTTCTCTTACCCCAATAGTAGGTTACTGGCTCTTACCCCCCCCCCCCCCCCCAGCATTTCTTTCCAGATAGCTAAGAAATATGTGTATCAAGTCTGACTGAAATCGATCCAGGGGTTTAGGAGGAGTCTTTTATCCCTAGCTTTGCCCCTGTATGCACGTCGCATATATTTCACACATATTTGTGCACTTGTATCTAGCGAATTTCACCCTGCATTTCCGTTTCCACGGAGCTCAAAGTTTTAGACGTCTTATCTATTGGAGAAAGTGGTACAACGATCCAATTTTGTAGGTACATTCTTCAACGGTATTTTGATATTGGCCTCTCAATATATATATTCTTTACTGTCATTTCTTGTTAACAACATCAGCTTATCCCAAAGAATAAGCAGCTTTCACTCAGGTATTACTCGGCAAAAATCAAACCTGCATTTGGATCGGACTTCCTTAACTCTTGTGCAGAAAGGTGTGCAGTATACTGCTGCATCCATTTTCAATAAGCTACCACTCGAACTAAAAAATCTTAGGAGTAATCCACGCACTTTCAAATCCATGCTGAAGAGTTTCCTCATGGGTCACTCTTTCTATTCTGTCGAGGAGTTCCTTGAAAAATTAAGCTGATTCTTGTTGAACTGTTGATTGCGTTTACTTAAACTTATGGACTGACTTTTTTCGGGTTCATAAAGTTTTATCTGTTATTACTTTTACGTTGTAATTTCATGTACTGACACGTTCCATGACTCCAAGATTTGCTCCTCAATTTGGTCCTACGGAACTTGACGTGTAAATAAAATAAACAAATAAAGAGATATTTACTGTCTGCGAAAAGTGTATCGAATAGATTTAGTACCGAAGAAACAATAAATTCAAGTCATACATGATGAGGCAATTTTTCTTGTATCTCAGAGTTAATGACGTCATATCTCATGAACCGTCTGCCGTAATTTTGCACACATTCAGTGTGCCACCGTACGGTGCGTGGCGGAGTGTACTACTACTACTACTAGTATGGTCTCCTATTTTTTTTTATAAGTACAGAACTCTGTGTTGCAGTTGGTCACACTGTTATGAAGAGTGCTTCACGCGCTGTGTGTAAACGCGCGCACGCCGCGCAGAGGCGTTCAGTCTTGGCCTGGCAGCCGTTGAGAACGGAGCTCCCTTTGGATGTTGACGACAAGTGCGCGCAGTTATTCGGTTTTTGAACGCAAAGGGCACTGCGTCGATTGAAATCCATCGCCAATTGACAGAAGTGTATGGTGAGTCGTGCATGGATGTCAAAAATGTTCGTAAGTGGTGTAGAGAGTTTGCAGCTGGTCGGACCGAAATTCACGACGAAGAAAGGAGCGGGAGACCGTCAATTTTTGAGGAGACAATGTTGAAGGTTGAGCAAAGTATGCGTGAAGATCGGCAGATCACCATGGATGATCTCTGCACGTTGGTTCCTGAGGTTTCCCGAAGCACCGCTCACAGAATTTTAACGGAAACATTGAACTACCGGGAGGTGTGCGCAAGATGGGTGCCACGCATGCTGACTGAGGACCACTTGCGGCAACGAGTTGATGCTTCCCGCGCATTTCTTCACCGCCTTGCAGCCGAACAGGACAACTTTCTGGACTCAATTGTCACGGGTGACGAAACCTGGGCATACCACTTTACACTTGAGACCAAGTAACAATCACGCCAGTGGCGGCATCCTTCTTCGCCAAAGCTGCGGAAATTCAAACAAATACAGTCTGCCGATAGTCATGGAAGCCGTTTTTTGGGATCGGAAAGGGGTATTGTTGGTCGACTTGGGACCACAATTAACGCTGACAGGTACTGTGAGACTCTGAAAAAACTCAAACGGGCAATTCAGAACCGGAGAAGAGGAATGTTGAGCAAGGGAGTACACATTCTCCATGACAACGCTAGCCCACACCTCGCTAGGCAAACCGTTGCTCTCCTGCAACAGTTTCAGTGTAACATAATCACCCACCCACCCTATAGTCCTGACTTTGCGCCCAGGACTATCACCTGTTCTCTAGGTTAAAGGAACATTTGGCCGGAAAGCGATTCAGCTCCGACGATTAGGTGAAAGAACAGCATGGCGGCGAGCTGGTATGACACGGGCATACAAAAACTGCCACGGCAGAAATGGTGATTACGTCGAAAAATAGCTAAATGTTCAATCTGTAAACTGATGTAAACCATTGTAGAAATAAACAGGTCTATGTACTTATAAAAAAAAATAGGAGACCTCACTTTTGGGATTACCCTCGTAAATTGGCGGCAGTAGAATTGCTCGGCAGTCAGCTTCAAATGCCGGTTCTAAATTTTCTAGATAGTGTTTCTCTAGAAGATCGTCGCCTTCCCTCGAAGGATTACCATTCGAGTTCCCGAAGCATCTCCGTAACACTTGCGTGTTGTTCTTACCTACCGGTAACAAATCTAGCAGCCCGCCTCTGAACTGCTTCAAAGTATCCCTTTAATCCGACCTGGTACGGATCCCAAATACTCGAACAGTACTCAAGAACAGGTCGCACCAGCGTCCTATATGCTTTCTCCTTCATAAGGGCACCACTCTACCCTAAAATCCCCCAATAAACCGAAGTCGACCGTTCGCCTTCCCTACCACAGTTCTCACACGCTCGTTCCATTTCAAATCGCTTTGCAACGTTACGCCCAGATATTTAAACGACTTGACTCTGGGAAGCAGGACAAGTAAAACTGTAACCGAACATTACGGGTTTGTTCTTCCTACGCATCCTCATTCACTGACATTTTTCCACATCGACAGCAAGGTACCATGTATCACACCATCCAGAAAGTTAATTTCAGTCGTCTTTTATCTTCCTACAGTCACTCAATTTCGACGCTTACCGCATATCACAGTATCATCAGTTAACAATGGCAGACTGCTGCCCACCCCATCCGCGCAATCCTTTATGCATATAGAAAAGAACAGCGGTCTTATCACCCTGCAATGGGGCAGTTCTGACGATAGCCTTGTCTCTGATGAACATTCGTCGTCGAGGAGAACATACTGGGTTCTCTACTACTTTAAAAAGTCATCGAGCCACTCACTTATCTGTGAACTTACTCCATATGTTTGTACATTCGAAAACATGCTTGGGCACCGTGTCAAATGCTTTCCGGGAATCCAGAAATATGGAATCTGCCTGTTGCCCTTCATTCATAGTTCAACGTATATCATGACAAAAGAGTAACCCGAGTTTTTTTTCAAGCGCTGCTATCTAAAACCACACTTATTCGTGGACATAAGCATCTCAGTCTCAAAAACGTTTATTATACTGGAACTGAGAATACGTTCAAGGACTCGCAGCAAACCGAAGTTAGGGATATTGGTCTGTAATTTTGCGGGTCCGTTCCTTTTACTCTTCTTATATACTGGAATCATTAGTGCTTTTTTTCCAGTGGCTTGGGACTTAAAGCAGAGCGAGAGATTCACGATATGCAATGCCGTAGAGTACTCTTTGTAAAATCGAACCGGGGCCCATCCGGACCTAGGGATTTGTTTGCGAATCTTTCAGGAGTTTGTACGCCAAGGATAATTCTTTACTTTGTCGTCCATACGGGAATCTGTCCGATGGTCAAATGACGGTGAACGATTTCTTGAATGTGAAATTTGAAACTTCGGCTTTCGTTCTGGTATCCTCTACTGCCACGCCAGACTGGTCAACAAGGGACTGAATGAATGCCTCAGATTAGCTTAGCACTTTTACATAGGACCAGAATTTTCTCGGGTTCTCTGCCAGATCTTTTGCTAATGTGTGACGGTGGTAGCAGTTGCATGCTCCGCGCATAGATCTTTTCACAGACGCACGAATCTCTGCTAACCATTGTTTATCGTCATTTGTTGGTTCTCTTTGGAACCGAGAGTGCAACAGCCTGTACTTCCTCAGCAACTTCTAAATTTCGTTATTAAACCACGGTGGATCTTTTCCATGCTTTATCCGCTTACTAGGCACGTAACTTTTCAGAGCACTATTTACAATCTTCTTAAACTTTGCCCATAATTCCTCTGCGTCGATCTTACTGGAACTAAGCGACGTAAATTCACTGTCTAAGTTAGATGCTAACAACAACTTATCTGCTCTATCTACCAAAAACATTCTCCTAGCGTTTTTGACTTTCGTAACTGTAGTTCCTATAGAATGTGTCACGAAAGAAGTAGTAGTCACGAAAGTAGTAGTAAAGAAGTAATAAAACAAAACGTCATGCCTGATGCGGCCGTTTTACTGCATGAACTGCGAAAATGGAGTAAGTGATAATTTTTTTTCCCATTCGTCATTTTGTTGTTAGCGAGAAAAGTATTTCGCACAGGATTTAAATTGTGTGTAAGGTTTGTTGAAGGTCGCTAAATGCTCTCATTCTCAATTACTGGATGAATCAAGTTTGAATATTCACGTGTCGTATGCTACACTATTTTTCCTCCCCCCCCCCCCCCACCACCACCCATTTGACACGTAGGTGGTTCTTACCCCCGCTGCCATTCTTTCCAGACTGTAAAGGCTGGTTTATACTACGCCATTAATTTATTTAGTGAAGTGGTGAGTGATTTAGTACTTAAAAGTGCCTGAAAATCGTTGTTTAGGAAAGTCGGTAATTTATTTAGTGAAGTGGTGAGTGATTTAGTACTTAAAAGTGCCTGAAAATCGTTGTTTAGGAAAGTCGGTAATAAGAAAAACTGTGTAATCGGCCCGATCTAGTAAGTTGAGTGTAGCCGGTCATGTAGCTTCCCCCACCTCAGCTCACTGAACCAACGGCGCGCCGCGCCGTGGGATACGTATGAACACAGTTTGTTCCGCTCTCTCTTCAGTCATTTGTTTCTTGTGTATCAGCAACATGATCCGTTGCAGTGACGATACAACCGTTACGTTTGTTTCTCTTTAAACAGAACATGGAAGGTCCTCTGTACAAAGCACCCAAGGCAGCTGCACTCACAGAGCTGGGAAAGACGATGGGAATACTGGGGTTCCAGAAGCAGGAGATTAAACAGAAAATTATAAGCTTAACCTTCCTTTGTTAACGTGGCATTATTTTACACAAGTGGTAACACGGGGTCCATTGGATCCCCATGATGTGAGAATCTATCAGTCTCTTAACCACATCAGCTGCAGAGGTGGACAACTTTTGTGGGCCATTATATTGATTTCCAACGTAAATCCGCATGGAAATAGTGTACTAAATTTTCGTATCTGTTAAAGAGAAGACTTTTAAGGCCATACTTGGCCGCTTTACTCGGCAAATACTGACGAATGCTGCAGCGACCACTTAATGGAACAAGCTGCTCATCTACTGTCAAATATTCAGGTTTGTAACTGACTCTGCAGTTGCGTATGAAATGTTCAAATATAAACAGAACCTGGGCCAGTTTGTCTCGTTTTTTTACGTTGTGGTACCTCAGAAGAAACTGGAAACTATACGAAGTGATTGTTGTTGAAAAAAACTTGATTTCCCATTCTCTGTGTATTCCACCAGTCGGGTAAGTTTCGGTGGCCTGAGCGAATAGGTCCTGCTAAAATCAGAAGTCCAATGATGACTTTTACTTCAATATCATCGAACACGTATTCCTGTCGTTTTTATTCTTTTCTTTGTGTTTATCAATTTTTATATTTGTACTGACTGTAACAGCATTAGTGAGTGTGACATCTATTTGCGCAGAGAAACAATCATAGGGATATTTACAAGCCTTGCCGACCCATTTACTCCACGTAGATGAGTTGCGATATTTCTTACTCTAGCTTTGATCCTCTGATGGCAGGAACCTTCCTCCACTTTGTATTCTTGTCTTTACCTATGAAAAAAAAGGCAGGTCTGAATCTGCACCTCTAAATCACCAGACTGCTCACTAGTAATATTATTCTCAGGCTTGATAAGCCGCTTGGTCTGAGGCGCATTGCCACGGTTCGCGTGGCTCCCCCTGTCGGAGGTTCGAGTCCTCCCTCGTGTGTGTGTGTGTGTGTGTGTGTGTGTGTGTGTGTGTGTGTGTGTGTGTGTAGATTAAGTAGTGTGTAAGCCTATGGACCGCTGACCTTAGCAGTTTGGTCCCATAGGAACTTACACACAAATTTCCAATTTTCGGGCTTGATACAGTAGTCTGACAGAAACAGAAGACAAGCCATCTACAGAGGTAGATGATGAGTAGGCGAATTTACACCTACTTCTTCGGCACTATCTTGCAACGGAAGTGTTGACGTTGGGGTCTAGGAACTCCCCAGCCACTAAATAACTGTCAGACGCTACCAATAATGACCAACACAAGATCGAAAAACTGATGAAGAAAAGTAAACAGATGTGAGAGAGGATTGGTAGAAGGCAGGCACCGTTGCCAACTTTGTTCATATAAATTTCGCTAAACTAAATGTGCTGGCGATTTGTAGAGCCCCATTTTAACAATTAATGGTTAAAAACTTTTCATCTGTAGTAACCGAGTTTGATGGTTTCGGAAAACATATTGCACTTCAGCTGAAATCATTGCCATAGCTATTGGCTCTAGAAGCGCAACAGCATGTGCAAAGGTTGTTCAAACAGGATTCGTCGACAGCATATATTACAGAACTCCATAGAGCTAAAAAGAATAAAGATCGCCACCCGCACTGAGTTCGGCTTAACCTTATACTCCCACTCAAGAAAGCAAGAACACCGAAAGTGCGTTTTCGTGCATGGGAGACTCACACGTTATCAGAGTACACTAAACTTAGAACAAGACAGGTCAAGATGTAATGAAACACGACTAATTGCTTCTCATTCGTCACTGAACTCGACACTTTCTCCGAAAGACGTTGTCACTTCAGGAATGACAACTGATAACCTGGATTTTCATTTGATGTTTTTTAGTAAACTTCTGTTTCAAAATATGTTTTATATTACAATAATTACTTGAAAAATATATCTTATTAAAATAAATACATAAAACCATATGAGACGATTTTCAGGCCTTGCGTTCAGCACTTCATTAATAGCGACACAAACTTCGCAAAGGAATAAAGGGTCCACAACTATCGTAACTGGTCTTTGATATCCCGGACACCGGCAGTGAAATGGAGATGACGTCTGACCTGGTCACACACATGTTCTATCGGGAACGGACCTGGGGGGCCTCGATGGCCGTGAGAGAACCTCAAAATCACGCCGCACAAGTGCCATGAGTACATGACCATTGAGCTGTTGAAAACCGGCACCAAAGTATTGACGCATGAGAGGTAACACATGAAAACGGAGAATGTTAGTGACGTCCCGTTGTGCCAGAGCTCTATCTATCACTAACAGCCGTGACCAGAAGTCACACCTGATGGCTCCATACACAATGACGCCTGGAGCAACACCGCAATGCCTCTCCAAAAACACTGGAAAAATGAGACCTGTTTTCAGGACGCCGCCGTACTCGTCGGCGATGGGCATACACGGTAATGCTGAACCGCGATTCATCGCTGAACACCTATGTGAGCTGAACACCTATGTGATGCCATTCATCAACAATACACGTTTCCCGCTCACTGCACCACTCCAAACGTGTGTGTGTGTGTGTGTGTGTTTAGCGGCAGTCTACGCGTGGGACGATACTTCCGTAGTCAGGCTGCACCAATGACATTACTGGTAGCCCATTACTTGTCCTCGGAAGGCACACCAGGGTTGCCATAATTTATTTCAAGTGAGATTCCCTGATATTTCCAGGCCAGTTTTAGCATTTTTCTTCAAAGTACCACATCGTATTTTCATATACAACTACAGCATACATCCTGATCTTATACTGTTATTCAGTGCTTTACGAAAATTTGTTCGGAGCGAATTAAATTTCTCACGGTCTGGACGGGAACTGACGTGTATTGCGCAATACCACCATTGCACGATGCGATATTTTGCGCGGTATTTATACTAGCGTGAATATTTGTAATGCCCTACAGTCTTTTCAGCTCATTGCCACACGGGCAATATTATTGCCCAGTACTGTACTCATTCTGCAATACATATTGAGCGTGCGACGCACCGTTTAAACTCTAATCATACCACGCCATTTTATTAGCCATGGTGGATGAACACACGGAGGGCTGCGCACCTTCTGAAATCCAGTATTATTTCTCTGACAAGCTGCAATGTTCTACAAAACTTGACAGTCGAAATATTCACTTCCAGTGAGAGTGTGGAACGCGAAACATCGCTGTACGGCGGTGACGGACTCATACCTTGGCAGCAATCATCATTGGCTGAAATCCAAATACCATCGTCATCTAAAACGGTAAAATTTTCGTGTGTAAGGACGACTGTCTTCAGCATGTGTAAGGATGACTATCTTCAACTTTATTAATGTTGTTTCGAGTGGCTTACCGTACCTGTGGACAGCTTGCTTGGCACAGGATTTAGTACACTGGGCCACCAGGGTGCGTTGACGTCGTTAACCGGGCTGGTAGGGCATGCTAGGGGCGTGTCTGATGTTGAGTGACCACTGAAGGACATGCGGCGTACTGTTTTGGCCGGCTGTTAGAATTATACAATATGCATATTTTCGGGCAGTACGGATGTGAGGGAGGTCCGTTATTTGAACTTTAAGATCTCAAGGGTAAGTAAAGACATAAGTTGGCAAAAAATGTAAAGACATCCGTATTTCTAAACGCGTGAGCAAAAATCTTAAGTACTAACATCCACATATTTTGTAATGATCTGCTTTTAGATGGAGAAAGCAAGCCAAAGGGTGTATGTGTTTCATTAAACCACTGATACTTTATTTCAATAAAATGAAACACATTTGGTGACAAAAATACGCGTTTCGTTGAAGTCTCAAGATAGATTTAAAATAACTTCACTGATTTCAGAAATAACCTCAAAAAAAGGCAGGCCTCTTTAAAGAAGTGCATACGGCCGGGGAAAGAGTCGAGTAAACCAACACTATAGGTGACCCCCAATAAAATGTTAGCTCTACTATGTTCGTTATTGTCGGTTATTACCCACTGTGTTATGTTTATTAAATTACAGCTATTGTGTGGTTTTTTCTCTCAAGAAATATGTGAGTACATAGCGTACAAACTGCCAGAAACTATCACAATTTTCTTCTTCTTACAGTCTACACTTTCTAATATATAAACTACTTTCGAAGTGTCAAAATGCACTAGAATAAATAAAATGTCTATAAAACGCCACGCTGTACAATGTACTTGAGGCGAGACAGTCACAATTCCTGAAATTCATCACCAGTGGCCTCTGACCTGCCGAGGAGCACCGCAGACCTTAGGTCCATGGATAAATCACAAAAATCCGCCGCATTACGCCACACACAAACAGTGTGAGATTAGATCCGACGGGCAGGGCCTGTACATTAGTGGGAAACAATGGGCTTCAAATCGCCTGGCCCGAGCCGTTTGAGATACCAAAAAAACGGCCTGTGGTTTTAGCCCGTCATGGAAGTCCACTCGTGTGGCCAGCAATTCACAACACCATGTTGTTGAATGGAGACTGTGGTGATCAATCCATGCAACAGATAACTTGCGCGAACACTCTGAGAATTAATGCTAATGAGGATAGGTAGCAACACACTGTAAAGTGATTGTTCAGGCGCAGAAAGACACACAGAAACGACAGTCACACTCTCACAACCCAATTTTTTTGTCAGAGCCTGCGTCAGAAAACGAGAGCAGACGCACATTCATACAATCACTCAAGACACGACTCATGCACACAAGACCGCCGTCTCCGACTGCTGCGTCGTCTCTGAAAATCAGATTCAAACAAACGACTCTTCACGCCTACCTGCCGCTCGTCGGCATCTGTACGCTAGCGGAAAGAAGTGGTGATGGCACTGACTGCAAGCTGAGGGGAACGGTAGAAAGGAAAGAAGCAGTAAGAACGAGGGACTAGGGAAGCGGCGCACGTACTCAGCTGCACCCAGCCAGCGACGATGCATGACATCTCAGTAAACAAACGATTTCATCTACTGAGACAAAAACAACATGTTTCCAGTTTTTTTTTTCAATTTTCCTTGATTTTCCTGACACGTTTGAAATATCCTGATTTCCAGAACTTGGGGCAACCCAGCAGACGCTGATCTGAAGAGGTCACGACTTGCCTGGAGTGCAATACGAAGATCCTTCCTTGAAGTTGTCAAAGTCGACCAGAACCTTGACGACTGGTATACTTACCCTAAGGTTCCCACGCGGTCAAACAAGGGACCTCTCTCACATCCGTACTGCCCGAAAATGTGCATATTGCATAATTCGAACAGCCCCGGTCAAATGTAGACCCACAATAACGCTCCTTTTAAGATCTGTCACGTGATAACACACCTCACAAACAGTACGCCGCATGTCCTTCAGTGGTCACTCAACATCGGACACTGCCAGGCACCTAGTACGCCCTACCAGCCCGGTTTACGAGATCAACGCACTCTGGTGGCCCAGTGTACTAAATCCTGTGCCAAGCAAGCTGTCCACAGGTACGGTAAGCCACTCGAAACAACATTAAAAAAGTTGAAGATAGTCATCCTTACACATGCTGAAGACAGTCGTCCTTACACACGAAAATTTTACCGTTTTAGATGACGATGGTATTTGGATTTCAGCCAATGATGATTGCTGCCAAGGTATGAGTCCGTCACCGCCGTACAGCGATGTTTCGCGTTCCACACTCTCACTAGAAGTGAATATTTCGACTGTCAAATTTTGCAGAACATTGCAGTTTGTCAGAGAAATAATACTGGATTTCAGAAGGTGCGCAGCCCTCCGTGTGTTCATCCACCATGGCTAATAAAATGGCGTGGTATGATTAGAGTTTAAACGGTGCGTCGCACGCTCAATATGTATTGCAGAATAATGATTACAGTGCTGTGCAATAATGTTGCCCGTGTGGGGTCGGCAGCGCACTTTTGCAATGAGCTGAATAGACTGTAAGGCATTACAAATATTCACGCTAGTATAAATACTGTGCAAAATATCGCATCGTGCAATGGTGGTATTGCGCGATACACGTCAGTTCCCGTCCAGACCGTGAGAAATTTAATTCGCTCCGAACAAATTTTCGTAAAGCACTGAATAAAAGTATAAGATCAGGATGTGTGCAGTAGGATGTATATGAAAATACGATGTGGTACTTTTAAGAAATGAAGTTCCTGGCTGATCAGGAAACGCCAAATACCTCGTTGCCAGCAATAGCAGAGGAGGCTGAAAAATCATGTTTTCGTGGCATTACGCGGAGTTGTTTATTTTACTTAGAACAGTTTTCAGAACTGACAAATGGTACTGAGTCAGCTGCCAAGTAAATACGTGTTTATTTTTCTTGCAAGAGTTGTCACAGTACGCTCTTAAGATCATATAAGCTTACAATTAGCGCAACTTTTATTTCGTTTGCAACAGTAGATAGGGAACAGAAGTACATAGAAAATAGCACTTGGGCACCACATATTGTACAGTTCCCTTTTAAAAACTTATAATTAGTTGTTTTGGGTGTGGTGACACTATGCTGCCATGGAAGAGCCCCCAGTTCGTTCAAATATTCACAGAAAGCTTCTCGGTCTTATTGCTTAACTTCTTGTGTTTTGCAAGGCGAGCAATTAATCGCAATACATACGAGTTCCAAATGGTCGAGAGCGACATACTCGCTATGAAAGCCTGAGCTCAAACTAAAGCGCCCCCGACAGAAATATTGCGCAACAATGCGCCGTTCGTTGTTTCGCACTTTCGCGCAATATCTTGACATTATTGTGTCGGCGACGGAGAGGTCATTAGAAGAGAAAGATGCGCAGAGATGGACGAAGACTGAGGAGGGCATCCGTGGCTTTAGGAGCATCACGGGCAAACCAAGGAAACACTAACGTACGAGGCAAGGACGGGGTTAGAACCATGCTCTCGAATGTGAGTCCACAGTGTCCTTAACACTGATCTACCTCGTTCGGTCTGTTTTTGATCACACATCTTTTACAGGCCGACAGGATTAATCACCACTGCGCCGCAACTCAGTATTCACTTTACAATGAACCCCCGAGTGAGAGATCTTCTTCTAGGCTCACTGTGAGACGCCACCCTCACAGCGAACCACCTCTCGCCTTAGAGTTCATATTCATAAGACGTGGTGCAGTAGACTACTTGCCACCAATCGTGTGCGTCACTTTTTATTACTTTTCGCATTCAGTTTCGATACACATCGTCAACTCAGCAGTTCTATATTCTCTGACCATTCGCTGTGATGCTCAATAACAGTGAGGATCTGCTGTGTATCTATCGATGTAGGAACAGCGGATGTATTCAAGGCCGAAAATTTTCATTGCGGAAGTGCAGAGATAACTGGGATTTTGACACACGGAAGAGCCCTTGCATAGCACTGAAGTGCCAACATATATCAGGTAACTCGCCTTTACTAAGCTCTTGGCATATATGATTTCCTTACATACTTAAGGATATAATTGGTATAGAAGTCGAAAAAAAAAACTTTCTTGGCGTTGAAGTTGATGCAAATCTTCGCATTCAACTACAACAATATGTTACATTTTAACAATAATTTCTATATTTTATACTAAATAAATTTATTTTGTGAATACTTCGAAGTCACAGCCATTTTCTCTTTCTCATAATCATGTTGTCTCCTGCTTGTGTCCACTATCCGAAAGAATGCTTTCACTATTGCAGCTCCGATTTGATTAGAGGGAATCTCAATGGCAGACGTTTTCATTATATGTCCGAAGTGTTTTGTGAAGACAATGGAAAACTCTTAAACCCGATCGACAACTAGTTATTAAGAGACATGAACTGTTTCTTCCCTTTATATTGCGATTCTTTGTTTTGAACCACTTCCTCTACGGACAACATTCTGCAATTGACTAGTTCTACAAAACCCCACCACAACTTATTCTTTATAGAACTGAACTCGTATGTATAGAACAGCTTGAAACTTCTCATTACTTTGCAGCTGAGTTAATGTGCTGAATAGGTCTCTTTGTTGTTAAGGATGTACGCGAGAAAAAGATCCGTAAAGGTCTGCAATTGTGTGTTAAGCTTGTTGGAAATCGCTGAATGCTCTCATTCTCAAATACTAGACGCATAGCAGCGTTACCAGTACGCTGCCTCGAGACCGTTTCTAACTGTAATACATGTCTCACTGTGTTAAACCTTTAACATAAGATTATGTCTCTTATTGAATAGATTATGACAACATTTTAAATTATTAAATGCGGTCGATAATTACTTGAAATATCGATAATGAAATCCGTGTTGCCACCGGGAGCTGTTAGATAGGCAACCTGCAACTTAGTGCATCGTGAACCGGGTTAGCCGTTGGGTAGGATAGGATACGCCGACAGCAGGTCAGTGAGTGAGTGACAGAGGCTTAGACTCGGTGGTGTGAAGACAGCTGCAGCAAACGGCGCGACGAGCATCTGCCGTGTGAAATTGGGTTGACACACTACGGCCGGTTACTGCTCGCACGACTCGCGACAGAGTTCGAATGCTAGGGCACTGCGCCATATCGACGATGCCACTTGTTCCGGTGCGTGCCCCTGGTGTGTTTCTCATTTAGCGAATAAGGAGCGATCGTTTTTGTTCACACATCGTTGCCAAAATTGTGTTCTGAGGGCTGGCTTCTGTGCAGTTCGGTTCCTGAATGGTGAAAGTGACGTTGTGAGTGGGCGTTTTCTTAGAAAGTCGGAATATAGGAACAGCGTTAAGGAACTAGGAAATGGCAAAGCGAAATGCAGGGTGTTCTTGGCAAAAGTCGTATCGAAAATTCCGCACATTCTGAGAACTGAAAGAAAACTATCGTCAAAACATTTAAAAACATCAACATTTAATATGTTAAGAAAATATGTACATTTAAACACATGAAACAGAATTCAGAATGTAACTTATAGCGCCTTTTAATTTATTCTTTGTATTTTGTTTTCTTATCCAAATGCTTCGTCAATAAAGCAGACTTTCTCGATGTCGAAACAATTTTCAATAAAAATGTTTTTAATCTATTTACATTTTTATTTATGTCTTTTATTTTTTCCTGGAATTCTGAAACGTAAAAATCCTTTTTGTTTCTTTGTGGGAGAACACTCGTAGAAAAAATAAAGACCTCATGCAATCTTTGCAACGTGTTGCGAAAACAAAGCCGTTAATAAACTAAAGTTTAACCCGCAAGTGGTAACAACTGTACCCCAGAGGGGGAATAAAATTCGATCACTTCCCTCTAAGTAGTGCCACTGGTTTGTGGACCAGAGCAGTTTCATATGACTATCATAAACAGCCTGATTCTCTCTTGGTTGCTCGGTTTTGTGTGCTCATATTTCTCGTGCAGACTGGGGTACATCTGTGCCCCAGGGCAGTTGAATCGCTTATTTTCACCATTTTCTATGAATGATAACTACGTTCTACATGAAATTGAACTGTCAAGTTCTCTTATATTTACCACATTCATTTTTCGGTACGTTTCCATTTCGCTTAACATTATATTTTTGATTTTCACTTTTTTAAAAATTCTGATTTCACGCGGAAACATTAGTTCCAAATAGCTTTTCGATCTGACGAAGGAAGCGGACTCAGCAAATTCATAAGATGCTTTTCAGTTTAAATTCTGATGATGAAGATGCAGTTATCCCCGATTTTTAGAGAGGATACAAGAATGGACTCGAACCACCCAATACTTCGCGTACTCCATTTCACCTACACAGCCACACTTTTCAAATGAAGATAAACTAGTAGTTGTGAACGCACCTCCAAAATTTTTGGCAAGGATCGCTTCAAGTGGAGTGGCAAGAAACGAAAATATAGAACCAGTACGTAAAATCAGTTTTAAAAACAGGGAAATTACGTTTTACTGAAGAAAATTTAAACTTATTCACACAATTTACAAACAAAGAAATGGTTGCACAGTGGCTGGAACATAAAAATGATCGACACGTGGAAGATGGGGATGTTGAAAATACAAGCTTTAGGCCGTCGTTTGCCCGAACTACTAATGATACGTTCCGGCAGATCAATATTACTGTGAAAAACAGACAGCTTCTTCCTACGGTACGTGTAGAAATATAACCACAGTAACTGTTTTACATCAGTGAAGACAGCACCAAAATTGCTAGGAAAAAAATAACGGTGGTTGGAACCTCGAGAAAAAATAAAAAGGAGATTCCGTTAACGTTTCTGGAAGTAAATACTAGACAGAAGAATTATGCTTCGTTTGCGTATAGTCTTACTCTCCGCCAAAGAAGAAGAAAAAAGATAATGCTTATGCTTTCCACTATCACCGGAAAGGAGATGAAGCAAACGAAAATAAGGCATTACCAGACATTATAGAATTTTACAACCAAACCAAAGGGGGTGCTGACACTTTGGACCAGTTATGTCAAACATAATCTACACCCAGAAAAACTAGACGTTGGTCATTAGGTTTTATTCTATAACTTGCTAGATATTATTGGAGTCAACAATATGACCCTATTGAGAGGTTCAACTACACCAGAGAAGAAATGATGAAGAATGAACGTTCATACTTGAAAAATCTTGCCGTGGCTTTAGTAAGACAAACGATGAACTGAATGAATATTCCCACATTGTCCCGCCAGCTCCATGAAGTCAAATGCAATGTGTCGAAAATAAACAATAAAATTCAAACGCCTGATTAACTAAAACCAACGCCTGATTTACCACAGCCATCAACAGGAAGAAGTAAACACCTTCTGTGAATCAGTGTAAAACCAAGTGCAGCTAAATACTGTGTATATTGTATACATAGCTTGATAACGTACTTTATAGGAACAAACTTGATAAGGATGCCACAAGGCAATGCACTCATCAGCACAGCATCTAGCTATACTTGGTCCACAGCTAATGCCCTTGTAACACCTCCATCTGATGATGAGCCTGCAGTGACTCTGAAAATGTTTACGGTTAAAATAAATCGAATAAAAAACAAAAGAGACTGGTTTCTTCTTTATTACAATATAAATCACCAATTTAAAATCTAAATATCGATGATCAGAGATTTGAACGTCACTTCTCCTGAATTCCGGAGAGATACAGCACTTCACCCCAAAGTACATGATGCATGAACGGGTCCTCTAATCGTTTTGACCAGTAACGAAGCGAATGTGCATTAACTAGTTTAAAATACGCCAAGACCGTGTATCAACAGTAATATACATTTAGGATAATTATAAATTGCTAATAATGTAGTAGCAAAATTGATTTCTTCCTCTATCTGACAGTGATAGTAACTTGGTAGTATCAATTGTTCTGTAGAACGGAGGAAAAAATAAGCTGCAGCTGAAACACTACAACAGGCGACCTCTCTAGTGATGAGGGAGGAGCAGGAGGTGAAACAATATCCTAGCAGAAAAACAACGTTCAGTTGGACCGGCTAATGGCACCCTGTGAGGGCCCCTGGAACAGGTGGAAACCGGTCAACGGCTTCCGAGGCAGCTTAGTATGTATGGCTCATCTCAACCGTAAGGATGGCACAAGAGCCACTTTGAGCAAGATTGTTTCCGTAGCTCAGGGAGGCTACTCAATTTACAGGCGCATACCGGCGAGAAAAGCCATCAATAAAAATTACGTAATTCTCAGGACAAAAACTATCTGTTGACATGGGGAGTGCTTCAATACAACGTTGGTAAGTGGTAGGGACACAATGTTGACCAGACGAAATGTCATAAAAATAGTGGAATTATTTTGACGAGTCTGCAAGTTTGATAAAATGATTATGAAAGACACAGCACATACAAGGAAACAATCGTAGGGGAAAACGAGGACACAATGTACATTTCAAGGCATGAAGTAAGCACCGTAACGTCCTCGTACTCAAGCCGATTTAGAGTGCCAATCAATATATTATTTGTAAAATAATGTATAACGATGTCAACATATTTGTCAACATCCTCACTGTCACTATAGCGTGAATCTACGCTCGATCCGCTACTGCTACTGGGTTAACTTATATGGCGGATGATGCGGCGTGCATTGTGGAGACTTCTGTTCTCAATTCAATGTTATTAACATTTTTGTGAATTGTAGATGGAGCCCCGATTTCTGAAGCACTTGGTAAAGGCCACGCTACGATGATTCATCCAGCTACGCTACTTTGGAAAAAAAACCACTTCATTTGTATTAAAACGTGGATTCAATGTATGTATCATTTTCGGCCACCTTTGGGGGTTGGAGTGTCCAGAGACGCTGTACAACCGCTTGAGAGACTATTGCCACGGGAGACATGCCTCTTTAATATGGCTAGAAAAGGAAAAAAACAAAGACAATAACAAAGGGCTGTCCGCAGGGATCAGAGCGTGGTAAAGAGTTTTGGGAAACAGCATTGAAGCCTATACCGTAGAAGTTGCATAACAGCGGTAACGTAAGCGGAATGTCAGTAAGCGATGACTCCAGGAGAACTATAGAAGACAACAGTAATGCAAGGCTCCATGAAGATGAGGGATGGTGTCAAATTGTCACAAGCATCTCGCAAAACTAAGTACCGCATGCTAAGAGGGAACCTTGCGAGAAATCCTAAAATAAAATTAAACGATGTAAACGATTAGAAAAAGCAGTGACGTTGACAGTTGCAGTGGGCTGGGCACGGCAGCTTAACCAGTAACGGAACGCGATTTTGTAAACGTTTCTATGGCAACGCCAGAGTGCTGTCAACTCTGTAAACTGCTGCTGTTTTGGCCTGTAGCCGTTAGCGCTTCGCAGCTGAAGGCTGGAAACAAACACTATGAGCTGTCAGGAATCTACTTACACAGTCTCGAGTATACGAGTATACTTGACAAATGTAATTTTGCACTTCATATAGAGGAGACAGGAAGGAAAGGTGAAAATGTGATCAACAAAATAATAACTTTCGCAAATAAGAAATTTCGACTTTCCTTGAAGACAATCACAGCAAACAACCAATCTATATCAGCATCGGACTGCCATGTGTCCTATTTTCAAGTAGGAGAATCGAAGAGTTATGTTCTAATGGTTCACTATATTAATAATATGTGCGAATATATGACACATAAGCAACCGCCATCCGCTTACTCTCGTATTAGGTCTAGCGTATTTCATTGCAGCTGGGAACGCTGTATAACAACTATTATTCACTTGTTGATATTGCTGAGAAACCTGAGTTACATAAATTCGTTTACCGTTGCTACACCATGTGTGCTGTTATAGTGTGTGTGTTCTCATTGTTTAGTAATGCCAAAAGCTAAACATACGAGCTCTTTCAGTAACGGATACACAGAGATACAGTGCCTTTCATAAAACAGAGGCAAGACATATTGGAAAGCATTCTACACAGTTTGTTTCAATTACTTTTCCACTGACGAGGGGATCTTCTGGGAGGTGCATCGCGTTATGAGCTCCCACTTCGCCTGCTTATAGTGTGGGTAGGCTCCTATCACACACTAAAATTGTAGGTGCCAATGCGGCCTCGTTTTTGAAATATTGCCTGTTAAAGTTTCACTACTGTGGCAAGTGAGGAGTGGCCGAGTGACAAGGGAGCGAGACTCCCGTCCAGGCGACCCTGGTTCGAGACCCGTTTATGCTGCTTTTGTTTCCTTTTTTTCAAATGCCTTTTTGAATTTATAATTAATAATCAAATTTCCGCAAGGAACTGATTAAAATGAATTACAAGCCTCTACAAATCAAAATTACACATTGAATGTCAATTTTTGTCAAAATTTGTTAACTCCTGCCGTTCTTCAATGTTAGGTGGAGCCCACGAAAGACGTCCTTGGTCTTCCACCAAATGTTCAATATTGTCAAAATTGCACTGACTGACAACACGTGAGCAACTTTCACTTTTTGCTCCATTTTAAATAATAAACGTCTGCACACATCATTTCGCTCCATTTTAAAGAATACACGTCTGCACACTTCCAAGCCAAGTTTTCAACTGACGAGAAATGTTTATTCGGCAGTTACAACCGTCGGTACTCACGTACACACAGTAGAGTCCCTTTATTCGTGGAACGGCAGGTACAAATAGGGGAACGCCAACGGTCACAGACCATAAACAAGATTTAGGCGCGAAGACGCGTCAACAATCTGACAGGTATAAAACTTTCTAGGACCCTGTCCCAACATTTGTATGACGGGTTTATGACTATTTTCGAAGAAATATTTTAACAACTCCTCTCAATTTTCAGGTAAATAGGCAAATTTATGTATGCCAACGTTTTGATTACGGTTAATTTCCTGTTAAAATAAAAATAAACGCATAAGATTGAAACAAAATATGCCATTCAATTTGTAATTTTGATTTATAGATGCTTGTAATTCTTTTTAATCAATTCCTTGCAAAAACAGGCATTTGAAAAAAACAAAAAGAAAACAAAAGTAGCATAGACGGGTCTCGAACAAGGGTCGCCGGGACGGGGTCTCAGCTCGCTTGCCACTTGGCTACTCGCTCACTTGCCACAATAGTGAAACTTTTCTGTATATAACGAGATGCCGAAACCTTAACAGGCAACAATTCAAAAACGAGGTCGCATTGGCACCTACGATTTTGGGGTGTGATAGGTGCCTACCCACACCATAAGCAGGCGAAGTGGGAGCTCATATCTCGATGCACCTCCCAGAAGGTCCCCTCGTGAGTATGGCGGGAAATTGACGTAAGTCGTCATGATATTAAGAAACAAAAGAAGTACTCAAGGCGATGCATCCAGTTCGAAACCGAATGTATGAGAGGAAATGCTCATTGTTACCATTGAATTGACATCATCGTCATTCATTTAATTCATTTCACTGCACGACGAAATTGTTTTCAGTTACGTATCACGATTCCGTGATTGCTACAAAGCAAAGTCTCGCAATGATAAGCCACAGCAATAAGCAAACATATCCTTACTCTGCATTCTGTATCTAATTGTACTTTGGACTTCAAAAAAACGCCATTTCACGGACTAGCAACTAATGGAGGAAATCACAAAACATCAAAATTATTTCCTATAGTTGTTCAGTATTTTGATGCAAGTGAAGGGTTAGAAACTAAAATAATTAAGCTAAATTGTGTACAAAATGAAACATCGGCGACTATATCCAACTTGCGCATTTCAGGGATCACACACCTTTAAATTAATCTTCCACCTGTGGGAAGCTATGAAACCCTTTTTCTTGTTAGAAAAAAAAAAAAAAAGAAAAACACTAAAGATCTTGGGAGAACTTTTCTCCGCTCGATGATTACTTTTGGTTTATTGACCATAAGTTGAGTTTGTTTAGTAAGCAAATCCAAGAAACTGAGAGTAGCAACCGTATCTGTGATTGAAGTGAATGTCATTACTGAGAATACAATAATGTCAGTACAAGAGGGAGAAAACTGTTATTTCGATAGGATTTAAAAACACAGAAGATCATTCCTCTGAACTAACTACTGAAAAATGTCACAGTAATGTAAAAGACTTTTATGAAAACGCCATTATTTATGTTACAAAATGGTCTCATCAGTTATCAGGTTTTGATATTTTTGAGTCATGTCTTGATTAAATTCGCGTAATGGGAATACGTAGAAAGGACACTGGTTTATTTAAAAGGAAAAGAAGTAGATATTTGTGAGTCAGCTATGTTTGATCAGTATGCGCAACTGAATAGTTTACTGGCGTAAAAAGTTTCAGAGGATAATGGAAGTCAGGATTACCTGCCAGAACAAACGGCTGGAATTTTTTCAGAAATACAGAGTTCGGCATTAAGAAAGCAGACTTGCTTAAGGTATGCTAATCTATGGTTTCAGCTGTACCACATAATTCTAATTCTGACAGCATTTCTTCATTAATAGAAGTTCAATGAACTGAGGAACGGAATAATTTGGATGTATCAACAATTGAGAGCCTCTTACAGTCACTTATAACTTTCAACTGATCTTGCAGCATTTTATAACAATGCAGGCAAACTGATCTAAAAGCTGTCAAACCATCTGAGAATTAGAACTGGTCCATAAAATAACTATCTATAAAAATTGTCCCAAAAAATTGGCATGCGGACACACTTGCGTTCTTTTTAACGTGCAACTGACCTCTCACCTCCACAAGCTTCCCTCACTATTAAGGGGGGATGTAACGGAAAATGTAAACATTTATTTAAAAAAAGTCATTACAGCCATATTTATCAATGTACAAGTCTAAAACTTTGCATGTGTAAAGCAAAAGAGCTGTGTTTTAGCGGAAAAATATAATAAAATATCCAGGATTAATAGTTTGCCAGAAATTTTAACTTTTTATTGTCTTTTATAAAAAGCCATAAATCAAATTCCAATCACGCAATTAATCTGAAAATTTTATTGTAGTGTTAACTGTTTTTTACATACAATCATCTAAAAATCATAATGTAATTGCAGGATCTCATATTTTTTAGTTTCAGGGAGACAGCAACACTTGGAAACAGTTCCTGCAAATTTTGTACCATTAGCACATACACTCTTTAAAAAAAAAGGCTTTTAATAACGTAAAAAATGTAAAACAGGGAAAATGAGGTTCAAATATTTTTTTCTCACACTTCTACATGTAATAAGCTTACCTCAATTTTAAAATCCTCCATACTGATATTCCCCATCTTCCAGGTTTCTCTTCTCTCCTCTTTTAAACTGCCTAGCTTGTATTTGCAGGTACGACAGTGATCTGTTTGCTTTCTTGAGCAAGCTCTCGTCGATGGTGTAAAATGCTTTTGTTGTAAACACACCAGGATCTATACCAACTCTCTTCAGCATTTTAATTCTGCCATTATTTCCATTATTGTAACGCAAAGTTGCATCACAGACACCTACTTCGGTAATTCAAGTCCACAGAACATACTTTTTGAGCATCTAATCCAAATTAAACTATTGAGGCTTTCATTTGCATTATGCGTCTTTCCGTGAAAACACTTCCTCGATAAATCAGGGTTTGCGAGAAATCTGAATGTGGGCTTCATTGCATTCACAACAGGTTCTGGTAATTAGTTTATGTGAATAAGCCTAATTTCTGTAGTTGAACTTACGCCAATCGTATTTCGGACACTGACTGGCCATTGGTGTTTCGTCAGTGTATAGTTTGTGGAAAAATACTGCCCACACAGCACGCCTCATTGCCTCTAAATTATGTGTGTTTTTACTGATAGGACTCCCATAAAATAACTGAAGAGAATCAGTTTCTTTCAGAGTAAGCCTTCATCTTTCTTCTCTTTCAGCGAGCGACGAAGCCTACCACCACGAGTCTTTCGGATGTGGCCAACACATTCCAACTTTTCTATTGTTGTAATGAACAGATTTTTATCTGTTACAGCTTTGAATGAAGAGGAGTCCCCATCTCCAAGGTATTTCGTGTATCTAACACCACACTGGTCCTCATATCTGAAGAACACCCTCACAACTGCAGCAGCCTCAATGCCCCCACTTGAGCCACTATAATTTTTAGAGCATGCTATGCATGCTTTTCTTGCCACAGTTTCTCACTGTCTTCGTTGTTGGACATTTCCCTTGTTGCACACTGGTGGCAGTAATTAGACATAATTTCTACATCTAAAACATTACCTGAGTCAACATCAATAAAAGATGCAACTCCACAGAGAGACGTGTGATCCCTTATCATCTAGGTCCCATCTACAGACACATGTTAGTAACATTTGTAGGACATTCACTGTCGTGAATATATACCCCAGGATCTATTTCTTTTTCGTTTATTTCTACCAATTCGTCTGCTGCTTTCTTCATAGAAACTTTGGCAGTATCACTTACAACATCAGACATTTCTTTATTTATTTTTTTCAAACCTTGCACAAGGTTGGAGGCATGTTCAGAAAACCACACAATAAATTACCTCCTTCCCTGCCCTGTCCAAGGCATGTCAGAGCATATGCTAACCTAAAATTGCTTTCATAGTTACCATTGTCTGTCTTTTTTTGGAGGAGGAAAATGAAAAATCACAGCCACATGAATTACAAATTAAATTAAAATCACAAGTTATTCCCACTCTTCTTTCTCCAACACCAACAATGCCTTCCGTATTTTTACAGCTAACACACGAACATGAAAACCTTACAGACTGGCAGAGAAGCTCTAAATCAAGAAGTCTGAATACAGTGGAATCCATACCATCATCATTCACGCACCTGTACAATTCTCCTGTGCCAAGTTTTGATGCTGAAGCTGAAAGCTTATATTCTTCATTTCGAGGAGCTTCCTCTTTTCTCTTGGTAAAGTGATTTTCACGAAACTTCCGTTTCCTAAACGCAGTTTTTCCACCACCCATTATGCATAAATCTTGACTTCCAAGCAAAGGTTTGTGAATTCAAACTCCCACCTACTAATATGTGTTGGTATTGTCAAAACATAAATAAACCACATCAAGAAAGTTTTCAGGCAAAGATATAGATGTCAGCCAAAGATATCGAAAGAAAACAGCCTTCACACTGATATAAATTCTGCTGAAGCAAGCAGTTTCCCAAATGTTGAAAAAGGTGGGAGTGGCTGCCAGTGCAGAGTTAATAAGTTTAACAATCTAAAGGCATTTCTAAAGCTACTATCACGATAAAATTCACACACAACAAAGGTTAAACTGTGTAGCTCAAGAAAATAATATTTTTGAAAAATCAAATTTTTTGACCAAAATCCACTGCATCCACCCTTAATTCAATCACAACCACTGTGTATTGCTTAAGTTCACACCCATCCACTCCCACGTGCCCATTCTCTCAGTCACTCGTAAAGCCCAACTTATTGTCACTACCTCTTTGCGTCTCTTTATCACTATTCCCTGCCCCACAGCCACAGTCTCCTTTGTTCTATCGTTCTGTCTCCTCTGTCACTTTCTCCCACTCGCTCCCTTTTACTGCTACTATCTCATTCAGTCCTTCCCATTGCTGCTGTCTCTTCTCGCTGATACTATCTCTCCCCCATTATCACTGGCTTTCACAAACCTCCACTTTCACCTTCTCTTATTCCTTTCACACAGGTCCTCTCCTTCACTCTTCACTGTTACACTGCCACTGTATCCCTATCTCTCACTGCCACCTATACAACCACCGTCTACTATCTTCCAATATTTATTACTTTTCTGTCTGTTTCACAATGTCATTGTCTCTATCCCTCTCACCATTAAAAAGCACGAATATGTTCGCATGCCAAAATCTTCAAGGAAATTTTTAGAGGTGTTGAGGAAGGTAATATGAGGCACCTTGTAGCTAATTTTTCAGTCTTTTAATAAAAATAATCATTTTCGCCTTTTGTGCTGTTTTCCTTCCTTTCCCTGATACTGCCGGGCATGTCACTCATATAAAAAAAAAAATAGTGGACCAGTAAAATTTGTATAGTTTACTTATGTGAAATTGAAATAATAAACACTAATTTTAAAGTCTCAGACCGAATTTATCGTGCGCAAAAAAATTGCATGTGGTTTAGTACCAGAACTAAATGGAGTTTCCAAAACACGTTATGGCATATTTCTCCCTGCAACGTCACTTTATAAACTACGTTTCCGCCTCACATCGGATTTTACATGTTCAATTAGTGTCACTACGAACCTCTGTATCTCGGAAACGGACAACATATCAAGAAAATTTTCACGGTTGTTCGATATCGGGATTTTACGAATATATCATAAAAATTTCAGTCGTATGCCGTGCATATCCGTCTTGGAATTTGCGGCTCGGTTTTGATACCTAAATCCACGTTTTCGTGTTTTCCCAAGGAACTGACAATGAACTAAATGGTGCCTCCTTAAGCTCCATTTGGCGCACCGTAGGCCATGCCTAAGCTGTAGGAAGTGTGTAAGATTCAACCTTTGACTTTGTACTGTAGGATAGTGACACTAGGAGAATCCTTCTTTTGGTTATACAAATGATCCCTAATCCAAGAGCTATCCAAAACATATGACCCTAACTATCACCAACATCGTTGTGCTTGCCGGGGGGCATGTCCGGTATGTGGAAGAGGCTCTTCCGGCGGCTATCGAGCATGCGGGGTGCAGCTAGCTGCAGATTGTTGCACATGTCGGCACCAACGATGCCAGGCGTCGGGGTTCTGAGAAAATCCTTGGGTCCTTTCAACGTTTGCAGCATCGTATCCAGCGTGGCGCTGGATCCTCTGGTTTGGAGTTCGAATGGCTCTGAGCACTATGGGACTTAACATCTGAGGTCATCAGTCCCCTAGAACTTAGAACTACTTAAACCTAACTAACCTAAGGACGTACACACATCCATGCCCGAGGCAGGATTCGGACCTGCGACCGTAGCGGTCGAGCGGTTCCAGACTGAAGCGCCTAGAACGGCTCGGTCACACAGGCCGGCCTGGTTTGGAGTTGAGTGGAGAACCTAAACCAGAGGCTCTACGTCGACTCTGTGACGAAAATGGTTGTAGATTCCTTCTCGATGGGGTGGAAGGTTGTAGGGCGCCCCTTGATAGATCAGGGGTGCACTACACACAGGACGCAGCTACATGGGTAGCACAGTAATTGTGGCGTTCACATGGGTTTTTTTTAGATTAGGTTTCTCCCCACGGGGAACAAACCGTTGGCGTGAAAAACTGCCAGTTCATGACACTGATGTGGGTGTGCCAACTGCAAAAATTGTTCGTAAGCCTAAACAGATCATTCCAAAGGATTTAAATATACTAAATCTCATGTTAGTAAATTGTCGAAGTGTCTGTAGCAAGATCCCCGAGTTATTCTCCGAAATAGACAGTAGTAATGCCAATACAATAATAGGTACTGAAAGCTGGTTGAGACCAGACATAAATAGCAGTGAAATTTTGAACTCGGAATGGACAATGTTTAGGAAGGATAGAACTGATGCTATGGGAGGTGCTGTCTTCATTGCAGTTAAAAAGCTGTTCAAACGCTGTTGAGATCGATACTGGGTCGAACTGTGAAATAGTATGGATAAAGCTGTCAATCAGACAAGGAGTGACCATTGTTCAAAAAAATGGCTCTGAGCACTATGGGACTTAACTTCTGAGGTCATCAGTCCCCTAGAACTAAGAACTACTTAAACCTAACTAACCTAAGGACATTACACACATCCACGCCCGAGGCAGGATTCGAACCTGCGACCGTAGCGATCGCGCGGTTCCAGACTGTAGCGCCTAGAACTGCTCGGCCACTTCGGCCGGCAGTGACCATTGTATTAGGATGCTTTTACAGACCACAAGCATCCGCAACAAACGTCGCAGGACGTTTCAGGGAAAGTCTTGAGTACACAGGAAATAAATATCCAAATTATCCATTAGTTATAGGCGGAGACTTTAATCTGGCGTCCACTGACTGGGAAAATTACGCGTTTATCAAGGGGGCAGAAGTAAAGACTCGCGTGTAGTTATTCTAGAAGCGCACTCAACATGCAACCTTGAGCAAATGGTTAAAAAGCCAACTCGAGATGGGAACGTATTAGATATCTTGGCGACAAACAGACCTGATCTTTTTGAGGAAGTTAATCTAGAAGAAGGTATTAACGACCATAATGTCGTAGTCGCTTCCATGTCAGTGGAAGTCGGAAAAAAAAGCAAATAAAAGTGTCATTAGTGAATATCTTCGTAGTCAACTCCAAGCATTCACCGCGGAACACAAAAATAATAATCACCTTTGGTCGGGATTTCAAGGTATTGTCCATCAACTGCTAGAGAAATATGTGCCCAGCAAAAATATAGGGGAGGGAAATGATCGATCTTGGTTCAACAGACATATTACCAAGTTGCTGGGAAAGCAGAGAATTAAGCACAGTCGTTTTAAACGTAGTCACTGCCCCGCTGGCAAACAGAAATTATGCGAAATGAAAGCAGCTGTCAAAAGGTCAATATGAGATTCTTTTAACGAATTTGAAAGCAATATTTCATCTGCAGATTCTAAAAATAACCCCAAAAAACTTTGGTCGTACGTAAAATCTATGAACGCTACAAATAATTCAATACCGTCTCTTGCTGACAGTACGGGTAATGTAACGGATGATGATAAACAGAAGGCCGAAATTCTAAACCTAGCTTTCAAACACTCGTTAGAGGACTGCAGCACCATTCCCCTTTCAATCATCGAACAAATGAAAGGATGGCTGACATAGTGTTTAGTGTATCTGGGATTGTAAAACAGTTAAGATCCTTCGACGCCAGGAAGGCATCTGGCCCAGACGGTATCCCCGTAAGGTTTTATGTTGACTATGCTACAAACATAGCACCATTATTATCCATCAGCTATCAGAGATCATTGGAACAGCGAAAGTTCCACGGGACTGGAAGAAGGCCCAGGTCATAGCAATCTACAAAAAGGGTAGAAAATCGGATGCACATCATTACCGGCCAATGTCACTAACATCGATTTGTTGTAGAATCATGGAACATATTCTGTGTTCAGCCATAATGACCTTTCAATACTCTGAGAAGCTCATCTGCAGAAACGAGCACGGTTTTAGGACACAGCGGTCATGCGAGACATAGCTGGCCCTCTTTGTGCATGATATACAACAGGCTCTAGATACTGGCTCCCAGGTTGATGCCATATTCCTAAACTTTCGAAAGGCGTTCGACTCAGTTCCGCAATGTCTCTTGCTCCAAAAAGTGCGCGCTTACAGTCTATCCGATGACATTAGCGGTTGGACAGGAAGTTTTCTAACAGACAGAGAGCAGTATGTCGTCCTGAATGTGGAGACTTCAACAGAAACAAGCGTATCATCAGGTGTGCCCCAAGGGCAGCGTAATAGGTCAGCTACTTTTTAAGACTTGCATAATCGATCTGGTTGATGGTACTGACAGCGGCATTAGACTGTTTGCCGATGATGCTGTAGTCTACAGGACAGTAGTATCACATGAAAGTTGTGAACAAATCAATGAGGATTTGCAGAAAATAAATGCGTGGTTTAATGACTAGCAGTTCTCTCTCAATATTAGTAAGTGTAACCTGCTGCGTGTAACAAAGTGAAAATCCCCATTAATGTACGAGTACAAAATAAATGCCACGTCTTTGGAAGCGGTAACATCCGTCAAGTATCTGGGTGAGACTATTCGAAATGATCTCAAATGGAACGATCTGATTACACAAGTAACGGGTAAGGCGAAATCTAGATTGCGGTTTATTGGTAGAACCCTGAAGTGATACAGTCCTTCAACAAACGAAATTGCTTACAATACGTTAGTTCGTCCAGTCTTAAAGAGAATTGTTGGTCTGTATGGGACCCTTACCAGTTGGGTCTGATTCAAGAGATTGAGAAGGTCCAAAGAGGTGCGGAAAGATTCGTGACTGGTTCATTTAGCCATCGCGAGAGCGTTACAAATCTCATAGAAAGTTTAACTGGGACACACTTGCATATAGACGACGCGCTAAACGGAAGGGGCTGCTCACTAAATTACAAAATCTGATCTTCGCCGAGGATGTATTACCAACCAACTTTCATATCGCGCAATCACCACCATTCAAGGATAAAGGAAATTAAAGCTCGTACTGAGGCGTTCCGACAGTCGGTTTTTCCCTCGCGCGATCCGCGAGTGGAACAGAAACGGGAGGGGGGGTAGGGTATTACTGGAGCCAGTAGTGCCATCCGCCACACACCTCTTGGTGGCTAGCGGATTATATATGTAGATGTACATGAGTGATGCTACTGTATACATACACACTCTGGAACTAAGTTTTCTATGAAAATGAATGTACCTGTGGATTTAATGAAGTATTATCCTGGCGTGTTTGCAGTAAATTTATGACACTCAGCAATTCGGCACTTCGTCTAATCCGGCACCCAAATCTACAAGAAATGGCCGGATCAGCAAGAATTAGTGTATTATGCTCAGTTGTGCACAGATTAGCTTTTGCAGGCGCTTGAAGTCTCTCCCCACGCTCATCTTATGATTGGAAATCTATGGATTTTGTCCCGCTTCTAGTATCAACATTTATCGAAATCCTACGTTAGCATCAGCCCTGCGATATGGTACGAGCTTTTGGGCACACAGACTGCAGCTTGAGAAGCCAGTTTTTATTAGTCAAAAGAGTTCAACGACGAGTGCTACTAACAATAAGAGTAATATGTGTCTACTGCGCTACCCCGAACGATGCATTGCTACTAATTCTAGAAATATGCCCATTGGACTTGGAAATCAGGAAAAGCCCTTTACTGGATAAAGACAGGCAATCAAATGAAAGTACGAAGGATACTTGGAAGTGAGGCCAATACGAAAAAGGTAAAACAAGATCGCATATTACAACTGTGACAAAATGAACGGGACGCTTCAGGCGCGGGGCACCATACGATTTCCAACCAAACGTAAGGGCGGGGGACTAAAAATGTTATTTCTTAGCCTCTGATACATTACCTGACCGGCCATTGCACGTATGCTACGTATCTGTACAAAACAAAAGGCCGGATGAATGATAGTTGCGCCTGCGGCAGAATGGGCATTCTAGAACAGACCTATGCGACTTCCGTATCCGCATCCGGTGACGCCTAAGGGCTGAGGATGACCCCGGCGGACGGCCGTTGGGCCTTCAAGGCCTGTTTGGACATTTTTTGCGCTCTACGAAGACATACCGGGATAATGGCCGTCATACACTAAAGATCTTAGATCCCAAAATAACATGGAGGCAGGAGTCAACCTGGCCGATCTTGGCCAATACTGCAGCCGCAGTATCCAGAATGGACAAGGAAAATTCACGAGGCGTTCAGCCACAAGTCAGCATGCTGCCATCCCGGATAGACAACACGCTCTACAGATGGAGAGATGATAACAGAGATCGAGGACCACTGAATGAAATAGTTCTTACATAATTTATATTGCGTTACTGCACGTGATCGCGGAAGTGTGGGGCCAGACGTTACAGCGAATTGTGGAGTCGCTCGTTGTAGTAGAAACTCTGCTGACGTGCTAACGTATCCTCAAGCAAGCCAGCAGACAATGGCTGTTACTGGGGTAGTGTGTGAGCGATCCATTTGCGGGAACACCCATCCACATATAAACGCACCCTAATAAATGAACAAATACAGAACAGATTCTGTAGTACTAACAGTAGTATTAGTAGTTGAGTAATTGGTTAAGGGTTTTATAGTAGTGCTAGGCAGTTGTTGCAGTATTAGCGTTTGCTTTTGAAATAAGTGCTAGGAATAAATATTTATTTATGATTATCCACAAAAGTATGAAATGTATGGCCTGTTTTAGGTTCTCAGATAACAGGCTGTAATTGTGAAGAATAAATAAATATAAATAAACATAAAATCACCATCACCATCCTAATGACATGCAGTGAGGGATGTGGCCTCTTCTAGACTTTTTCACACATTACAGTCGTTAACTACAGGCATTCATGTTGCTCCTGTTTTACGTAATTTATCTACCTTCCATACGGTTGTATTAACTATCTTTCTCATCCCTTAGAACGCAGCAAAGAAATTTTTGTGTCCAACTAAAATACATTCGTTTCGCTACACGTCCCGCCCACCTCCACTTTATTTTAATTACAGTCACAAGTAAGTCTAATCCAGCTTTTTCTCTGATTCCTTTGTTTGTTGCCCTGCTTCTCCTAGTTATTTAGAAAATGTTTCTTTCCATCGCTCGCAGAGCAAAACTCAACTTCCTGAATGGTTTCTGCATTAAAAGTCAATGTCATAGTTTCCTAAGTAAATCTGATAACACACGCTGATTATAAAAGTTTCGTTTCCAATACTTCGTACGTGCCGTTTTCAAAACTCTATTTAGTTTACCGAAAGCACTCGTGAACATTTTTACTTTTCTGTTTATTTGTTTTCCTATCCATCGACTAGTCTTTACTGAATACCTGTACTATTTTCTCTTCGGTGTATGACGTAGTCTGACATTATTTCTGTCTTGGAGTGCTCCGTTTTCATGCCTATTTCGAGACTTGTTCTATGGGGTAGACTAATAGCTAAAGGAATGGATGGTAGATGGACCAAAGAAGTCCTTTGCTGGAATCTAAGAGATAAGAAGGGGCTGAGAAGACGGCTTAATGGCAGGTGGCCAGATTTTATTAGAAGGTAAGTGAAAGGAACATGAAAACCAATAGGTGAAGACTGCAATGCACGGAAAATTCTAGAAAATGCTTCTATCCAGCAAAGAATGCACACACTGAAAAGTACATAAACTGTGTGCCTCGTTTCAGGAAGATTTCCAGAATTTCCTTGACTACAGATTAGGACTGTCTAGAGACCGCACACGTATAAATATGATTAGACTGATACGGTAACTGATGGACATCAAAATCGTAATAATATCTTTTACTAGATTCTGCGAAACACAAAGGGTATTCCTTTAACAACTAGGCCGCTCTACAGAACTTGTTCGTAACTGTCACAAGGTCTATCCGGAAGCTCTTCAGATTACTTATTCATGCGGGGACTGTTCGGTGAGGCAAACCGAAATCATTTTCTCGATTAACTACTACTTTTCAAATACGCGTGTTATTGAGATTACTGACAAACTGCTGTCACATAGCAGCATTCCACAGCGGCACTACGCTCAGTAAGACCGCTAAAAGGATGACAATCCGTTCTTCTAACTTGACATGACAATCTGAAGAAACTCTGTCACTGGGCGTGTACTTCGACGATGATTCCCAACTAAAAAAACTAGGTAAAAACAGTATTATCAAACAGCCTACGAAAGGCAACATTCCAACACCTTCAAGTTCGGCCTATATTCGACAAGGTCACCTCACACGGTTCACTTTAGGAACTCACTGAACAATTATTTCTACAACCGCACGAGCTGCTATGGAGCCAAGCGCTCAGCCTTTCCACTGCACTGTCATCCGATACGGGAGACGAGCCCCTTGTGCTTCGTCTAAAATAACACGCAATGGAAACGTCGTCGCGAAGCATCCGTCGAAACGAGGGCAGGAGTTTTACTGTAGCGCGATTGTGTTCAACAGTTTTTAAATGGAAAAGCTGGAGACAAACCACGAAGGCAACTGTAGCTTATTTTCAATAACAGGAACAAACGAAGAAAGAAATATTTGCTTCGAATGCCATGTCGTCACCAAGAAAAAAGTTTGAAGTACAATGCTAATTTTTTTCTAACTACTTGTTCGTCACGAATTACGTTTGACAGCCGAACTCTTTCAACTTACACGGAGTGTGAATGACTACAGACACCTGATCGCTCACAAATAACCATTAATCGATATGAAAACACAACTAAAATTAAGAAAGACGCCAAGACACGAAGGTCTCTTTTGCCACGCTTCTTGAACATGTTCTTTTCTTTGAAATGGGATCAATACATGAGGTGACGGCAAACGGAATTTAAGTCAGTGGAGAAAACAGTATACCACATGCGAATTTTTTTCCTGTTGATTGACTTTGAAAGGTAACTCAGTGTTGTGGGATTAAGTCAGGTGCCACTGAACTAATTACACCAGGATATGAGACACTAAAAGTAGAATATGAGTTTTGCTATTTGTGAACTAAATAACCGACGAATATAGAAGTAAAGAGGATTTCATAATCCTGAGTGGCAATAGCAATAAATGCTTCTCTGGAAATGAGTAGTAGGTTAAATCTTGTTACGAAATTTTTTCTGACAGTATTTGTATGGAGCACTGAATTACGTGTGTGCAGTCAAGAAGGGAATGTAGTTTCGGAACTTTGGTGCTACATAATGATGCTGCATCTTGGATGGGTACACAGAGTTAACTCACTGATGAAGTGTTGAACCAAACTGAGAATAAAAGTGATCTGTGACACGACAAAAAACGAGAGATGTTGATAGGACATATCCTGAGATAGGAGGAAATAGTTAATTTGGTGATGGAGGGTTTGGGGTAAAAATTGTATATGTAGGCGGGCGATTGATTACAGTACGCTGGTTCATACAGATATAGGTTGCAGTAGGTTGGTTAGATATGAAAGGACTTGGACTGGGCATTCTAGTAAGGAGAGCTAAAACAACGGGTTGAGGACCACAAAAGCAACATTTTTTTGGTCGCAGATCCAAGTTAATATTTAGAGAACGGTGGCACAATAAAAGTGACACAAAACACGACGCTCTAAAGATGAAAATTTCATGTGATAAAATAGTTTCATGAACAAAGCACTGTCAATATTTTTATTGTAATGAGTAACCCTCCCGAACAGGGTGCACACTGGTTGATGCAGATGACATTAACCATCCTTAAGATCTTACGACTACTTTAAATCGAACCAAACTTATCATCTCAAAAATACGAAAAATACTGTGCTTTGTTCACGAAATTATAAAAGAAGTTCACAGTTTTCTTCTGGCGGCACAATACTATCCTGAGTATCATTTTCCTAAGCAACAATTGCACTTCGAAAATTGGAGAGTGAGTTTGTCTCTCCTAAACGCGCAATTCAAGACAAGAGTAATCTGTCAACGTCCAACTACAGAATACGGATTTTCTCGGCGTATACTACAGATGAAGAGCTCTCTTAAGTGTTTCCAGCCGGTTCGTAGCATTAAGGCAACGCGACGTTCGACGAGTGTTATAATCATCTTATCGTGAAGTGTAGAGACATTTGCAAATCTAGACACTTCGCCAGAAGACGATGAGTATACACTCGCCGAAACGTAACGTCGCAGTATCTTAGCGCTACCACTCTGCTAGAACCACGAGAGCTTTTCGTCAATTACAGATCTTCCATATGTGGTTTGCACTGTATAAATAATGACGCAAACTCTGTTTATCTTAAATGGCTGTGTTGGTGAAACTCATTTCAAACTGAAACAAAAATTCAGCAAATGTTGCAAATAAAGTAATTGCCATAATATGCTACACAAGTTGAACATTTTTTTGAGAGTCATGTTGTACCTTACTCAAACAAACGCACAATGAGATTGATTTGTGGTCGTCTGCTGCACTGCCCCGCAAAATACGCGATAGCTGTTTCCAATCTAATATACTGTTTCAGGTTTCAATAGTCTGCGACTGCTGGACTTCCTTCACACTGATGACTTGGTGGCGCGGCAGAACGAACGGTCTTCGCAAAAGCACGCACTTCTCGTGAAGCGTTACCCGTTGGCGATTCAGCAGCGCCACCGGCTGCACAACCACCGGTCGGGATGACTGATCGCAGCCATTCGACAGCATATGACCCCCCACTGCGCGTTTCAGTAGAGCGCTAAGGTCAGGTGTTCACAACTGCTATACAGGATCGGGTTGCAGCTGCCGATTGGCCAGACTGCCCTGTATTTCTTGTTTTAGTCTGTGATAGCTGAGTTACATGTGTATCCTGCGTCGTTGAGAGTTTTATTTTTATTTTTTTTTTTACTTGGCGAAAAAAGAAACGACACCTTTATGGAACTTTTCATGAAGTGAAAAGTTGTCTCAGCGCCATAGGCACTTCATAATATTAAAAGAAAGGAGTTTTCCCTAACTCCTTAGTGTGTTTAAAAATAGTCGGTATTTTTACTAGCCCTTACAAGGTACAATATGTCTGTACGACGGCTGCCGAATCACCGGTGGCCATTTCCTCTCCTCCTGGTGTCGTTCTCCTCCTTTCTTAGTGTATTTTAATAATAATAATAATAATAATAATAATAATAATAATAATAATTCCTTCCATTACCAGTTTTGTTATTCTTTGATACCTTTGGCTGCTTTCTATCAACTGATATCTTCTTTCAGTCAATTTGCACCACAAATTTCTTTTCTCCCCGTTTCCAATCAACATCCCTTCGCTTGTTACCCAACCTGCCCACCTATCTATAGATTTCCTCTGTTATGCCCCATCTTAAAAAATCGATTCTCTTCTTGTCCATACTGTTTACTGTCCACGTGTCATATGCATGCAAAGTTAAACTCAGGATACATACTTACAGAAAATAATTCCAAATGCTTCAATTTATATTAAATAATATCTCTTTTTCAGAAACACTTTTGTCGCTATTACAGAAAAAAATTTATATCCTCTCTACTTACAGCATCATCAGTTACTTTGTTACCTTAAAAGCAAAACTCATCTACTCCTTTCTGTGTCTCATTTCCTCACCTAACTTATTAAATGATGGCACTATGTTGTTGAAGACATCTCCAAGGTGATATGTATGTTCCCACACTCTAAGTAACACAGTCTAGATCACAATATTATTTATTTTCGATAACTGGTTTTGGCCAGTAGAGGACATCTTAAAACAACTTGTCACAGTAATTGTGCCAGTATCGCCATATTTAACTTGGCTATACTCAGTTACCCATGTTTCACTTCTACTGGTGTTTATGTTTCAACTTTTCTTCATGGCACTATCAACATTCCATTCAAATCATCATCCAAGTACATTGCAGTCACTGACTGAATTACAGTGTAATTAACAAACCTTCAAGTTATCATTTTATGTTCCTGAACTTCAATTCCCTTTCAACATTTCTCTTTGGTTTTCTTTAGTGCACACTCAACGGGCAGATTCAGTAGCATCAGAGCCAGACTACAACCCTATCCTACTCCCATCTCCACTACTGCTTCCCTTTCACTTCCTCCAACTCTTACTACTGTACTACAGTCTGGTTTCTGTCCAGGTTGTAAATAAACTTATGCCTCTTATATTTTACCCCTGCTACATTCCGAATTTCAAAGATTGTAATCCTGTTAATACCGTCACAGGTTTTTTCTTGACCTACAGATGTTACTAACACACGTATACTTTCCATCAACTTATCCTATACTTCCAAGTATGTTGTATGCCGTGTAACGCGTCACCTGGGCTTACATTTCTCCAGCACCCAAAGTGGTCCCCTTTGAGGTAAGCTTTCTCTACGAATAATTGATATTCGTATTTTCCAACTACAAGTTATTAAACGGATGGTTTAGAAATATTCATCCATCTGTAGCTGCTTTCTTTAGAAACGGGTTCGTAACATTCTTTGTGAAGTCTGAGAGTATTTTGCACGTTACCTGCAGTACACATATGATAAAATTGTTGAGTTACAGACATATACTGCCATGTTGTTTGTGTGATGTGTTTATCAAAATCCTGTGATTATTAGGTTTTAATGTACAATTGTTAACACTGACTGTGTTCTGCAACTATTCATATAATATATACATATATATACATATGACCAAGCCTTGGTCCATCTTACCAATGAAAAATGTCTGATTCCTTTGTAGAGGAATGATACACATTTTGCATGTGTTTTTTGTAATTTTTTAGAATGTGTATCACACATTATTACATTTAGAAAATATTAGCTATATATGTTGCATACAATCTCTGAATTTATAATCTATCTCAAAATGTGAATTTATCCTTTTAAATTTTCAATAGCTTTGTTCCCTCTTCTAAGATTGTTATTAAACACTGGTATAGCAATGGAACAATAAACATTTTATTTCCAGATTTTTTAAATTAAAAATGGCTGTTCTTATGTATTGACACCAAAACTTCATCACATTTACTATATAATTAGTAATGGGAAAAAACACAGGCACCTCTGTCCAGAGCAGTCAGGGAGACTGGTCGTGTGTGTGTGTGTGTGTGTGTGTGTGTGTGCGCGCGCGCATGCGCGCTTGCTCGTGTGAATGTTTCCTATCTGAAGAAGGTAATGGCCAAAAGCTCAGTGTGTAACAGCCTCTTCATTATACCTATATACAACTCTTGTCATCTTTACAGTTAGTAGCAATCTATCCTTTTCATAATATTACAGATAAAGAAATACATGGTTTCAAAGTCTTTAATACACATGGACTGAGAGTTGCAGTTTTCCGCTTTGCACAAATATTTGGGAGTTGGCCTATACCCTGGAAAATGCATTAAAAGAAAATAAAAATAAATAAATAAGCAAACTCAACCTCAAAATTCAAACATCAGCATTAAGCTGCATAGATCGACAGGTCTGATGACTGATCACTGATATTTAACCGTTTCATAAATATTTGACAGAACCGATTTTTTAATGTATGAAATGCTGCAAAAGAAGAGTGAGTAAGCAGCTCAAAATGGCACAATGTTTAATGGTTCTAGTGCTGTACCTTTCCCTTCCTTGTATGTGAGAACTACGTCACCCAGATGCTGAGGGAATTATATGTTAGGAAATGGAACACTAAAAGTAGTATATGCGTTTTATTATCTACGCAGCAAATCGACTGGCAATTGTTGAAGTAGAGAGCATATCAGGTGCAAGCAGGCAAACACAAGAAAATCTTTCTTAAATAAGAGATATTTGTTAACGTCGAATAGAAATTTAAGCACTGTTAAGTATTATTTGTGTGGAGTGTAGCCTTGTAAGGAAGCGAAATGTGTACAATAAACAGTTCAGACACAAAAAGAACAGATGCTTTTGAAATGTGTAGCTATACAAGAATGCTTCAGATCTGATGGGCAGATTTGATAACTAATGAGAGGGTACAACATCAAGCTGTGGAGAAAAGAAATCTATGGTGCACATTGGCTAAGAGAGGGGATACAGTCTATTTGGTAATGGAAGGACATATGGAGCCTCAAAATTGAAGAGAGTGGCCAAGGACTGACTATAGTAAGCAGATACAGATGGATGTAGTTTGCAGCAGTTACGTAGAGATAAAGCAGCTTGAACAGGACAGATTAGTACAGAGAGCTTCAGCAATTTAATCCTCAGACTGGAGATCATAACAATGACTCACTGGATAACTGAGAGAAAAATAACATAACAACTACTAGATGAGGCAAATCCATACCAATTCCATAACACATGACGAACAAGGCTTCACCTGGAGACTAATACTAAGAGCTTAGTCAACTGTTGTATTCAATTACTCCCTGTTGGGTACCCATATACTCAATCTTTCAAAACATGTCACCTTAATCAGAAAAATTAAGCCAAGATCTGTAATTAAAGTGTAGAAGTTATTTTCACATAGCACTCTGACAGTAAGTCTACAACATACAGATAATGAGACATTTCTGTAGAACAGATCTGAAAATGTATTTTGAGAATGAAATGTACCTATGAGGCAGCTAACTTCAATGATTAACAAAATCTGAATTAATTAATTTTGATACAGCTACTGTAAAACAGTTTACCACAAACAACAACTTTCTCTTTCACTATTCACAAACACTGTATGTACCATCAAAAGCCAGACAGTCCTACAGCACTCAAATTGTGTCAACTGAAAATCTTTTCATATTTTTCTTAATTCAGTGATCAACTGTCAACACTTTCATTACATACCTTCTACCTGTAACCTCACCACAACAACCTCGTGCACGTTAATATGCCTTTGTTTTTTTATCAGCACTAACAGTACTAAGGCTACAGTCTGAACTCTTTAAAGTTGCTAAATGTTCATTAACCTTCACTCCTGGATGGCTTACCTGCCCACTAAATATAATTTATGGTGTAAATATGTTTTTGTTGACTAAGTTGCATGACAAACTGAGAACACAACCAGTGTTGTTTTAACTCACTTTACAAACTTAAATATCATGTTACGACAATAGTAAGGTCTTTATAAATTTAGACTGTAGCATTTGCCATGGCTCACAACTACATTATCACATGAGAAGAGTAATGAGGATGCCCTTTTCCAGCAAAGAGACATTTAATGCAAATTATGTCTCACTGGATCATGAAGATCAGACCTCTTGTGTCCAGACACAACAACTTGATTACAAGAATAAATCTTAATGCTGTACAGAAAAAGTAAGTCTCTTGGAGAAATACAGCATGTCACTAAGACCAGTGATAGTTATGTAACCTATGGTATACAATATGTCAAATCTGTGTCACATTGTTAGTAGACAAGCCACAAATGTTTCTCATCCCTTCTCTTACGATAAATTCCTCAGATATACCAACCAATTGAGGCACTTCACTATTGTGCAAGTAATACTGAAGCTTACAAATTCTGGTGTACACATGAAAAGACACTACAAATGGTCACAAGTTTCTTTGACCCACAGGTAAGAGTCACAGAGATGCTGAAAAAGCTGTTGTATCTGCACACTGCTGCCCATTATTAAACAGTATAATAAAGACTTTCTGTGTGTGAAGCCTTTAACAGGTATACTGATGCCTTGTTATCAGAGAAAAAGAAAATCACACTAGAATTCACCCTCAGACATGGGGAATAGCATTTATAAACACTGTATTCCCCTCAGTCCACTTTGGAAATTGAAAACACATTGGATTATTCATAAATTCTGAAAAACCAATTTCTGCCATGTTGTTAAAGGTGCAATAGGCTACTCTAACAGACATAAAATTTAAAATTTTAATTAAAATATCAGACTGTCTGTAAGGATAGTGTCAATATTGTACACAGGATATTACCAATACGTAACAGACAATGGAGGGAGCTCCAAGATCTGCTTGACATATTTGTTGAAACTATTGAAAGTTTCTACACTTAACACAGTACTCATTGAATAACACAGATTCTTTCTTGCCATATTTTTTGTTCCTTCATAATAACAATATTTGCAGCATAGATTCCTGTATCTGAAATACTTTCTATCCGAATAGTTCTATGACAACACTAGGCATCACCTCAGCTACCACCAGACATCCGTGATACACTGAACAAGACATCAGCGCTGTATCCCAAAACCAGCTGTTGGAAGTGGCTCATTCCAACTATTTGCTCGATCCCTCGTGTGAAACAAAGTCCACTGCACATGTTATGGCATGCATATTGTACTAATTGTCAAGAATCAAATTTGTGAAGAAGATGCATGTTGTCCCTATACGTTCTAGCTGGTGGTACCAATATACAATTAACTGGATAAATGTGGATAATGTCACTTTCAAATTATCCACAATACATTATGTCCTTAATTTTGGTCAAGGTATGCACAGTACTGGTACCTAAAACACACTGTACTTTGGGTTTTACATAAAATCACCTCATGGACTTCACATTATGTAACCAGTATCTGTAGATATAAGAATACCAGAACCACAAAATCAACTGTGTTAAGTAGCAGGGTTTGCACACACTTCCTATGCTACTAAGGGCTGTAAAGAAAAACTACAAATAATTTCCACAAAGATAAGATGCACCTGTATTTTGCAGGGACTGAGAGGAGGTGGAAGGCAATGTACAGCAAAGACTGCCTGTTGCCACTTATTCCAGGCTTCGATTCCAGTACTTAAAAGTTCAAAATAAGCCTATATGGAACAACATAAAATTTACTGGGTCAGTACATTTATTGTAGTATGTGTGTCAATATATACAAGAGCATATTGTCACTGTTTACATGTCGTTAAATAATGACCCATACGCATATTCTGTCACTTGTGGCAAAACATGCTCAGTGTTTATATAATGTAATGGGTCATTCAGCAAACAGAATAAGATACACTATTCTACAACTAACTTATATTTCGAGCATGAAATTACACGAAACAGAAATGACTAATATCTCATGTCATTTTAACTCCTTTAAAGCTCAAATTGCCAAAATGGAGGCTCAGTGCGTTCGGCTACAATTATATTAACCTAAAAATAAATATTTTGTCCTTAACTAGTTATTTGCAGTTGTTATTGCTCATATTTTTAAGCATTTTTTACAGGTTTTGTTGGATATCTTCCAAACGAAACTCCATATCACAAACAAATTTCAATACACAAGCTCTGTACGATCCCCTTTCTGCTTACTATTTTCTAAATAATTAAACAGCGAAGTGTCTGCTTTACTGAATGCCAATTACTTTTCTTTTGTGAATGCTGCTATTAATTTATCAGTGTTTTTGGGTAGGTCAAGAATTAGCAAACTGTCATTTCAATGCGTCAAAGTGGTTATCAACCTCAATACAAATACAATCTGGAAGATCGATGGTAATTACACTTTCTGGAAAACCTTCCAAGTACGTTTGACCTAGTAATTACATCCAAGTCAGGAACTCTGATGGAAAACCGAGACGCTCCAACAGAAACAAAAACAGTAAACAAACTGACAGCTGACATAACTGATAGCACCGATTTCCTTTAACAGCTATGAAGTATGGCAGGGTATATCAACTTACCACCGTTGTTCGTATCACTTTTTTGTTGAGACTTCACGATGGACATCACAGACATGTCTCCACTATCTTAATATAAATTCGGGCTTTGAATTTGAGCTAGGGCAACTGTTTTTATCACAGATTCTACTATTTTTTTTAAAAAAAAGCACTGGTACAACAACATATGACTGAAAAGCACGGTCTAAAACACAAACATGCACAGTTCACTTGTGACCAACGAACATCACTAAAAAAACATCATAAAGTACTGTCTACAGTCTAAGAAAATCCTTGCAGAGAATGCAAAAATAGAAAATGTCGGCGTAACACCCAAGAACTAAAAATACGACAATGTTTGACGAAAGATATACCATTGGCTGTTTCTTGTTCAGTAAATACAATGCCAAGTGGCATATTATCTTTGGAACGTTTACAACAGGAAAGAGTGCTGCAAAAATCATCAAATTATTGTAATCACCTGTATTAATATTGCTTTTAAATATTCAGAAAATGTCAAAAAACAACTGAGATTATTTTGGCGTAATTTGTAAGTGCTCTGCCTGCCGACTAAAGGATGCAATATTTGAACAAATGACATTCATTTCCGCGCAATATTTAAATCGTCCGAGTTACAAACCCAGGGCGCAATTCTTTCTACTTGTTGGAAGCATCCCGACTTTGAATAACGATTGAAAGTGTATATATTGTTCTTTGGCCTACCGGTCTAGCTTTGCTGATGTTATGTGATCTCTTTGTTTTTAAGTTGTTTCTGTGTTTGACATGCCATTCTGAAATTGTCGTTTTCGATTCATGAAAATAAAATCTTTTTTTTTCGGTTATGGAGTGTTAGTCAGTTATTGGTGTGTATATGAGGGAGGAATACAAAGGAAAACAAAAACCCCAGTCACTGATATCGCATTATGACGTCAAAGGGGTTCAAATGGAAAGATTGCTTTTACAACTACGAAAAGATCTGCAAAAGGATATTAGTGACATCCAAACTCAAACTGCAACACGCAGTAACATTAAGTTATTCGCACAAACTGCGAGACTCACCACAAATATGACGAACAAATCGTTCGCCGAAACCAGTGTAGTTCCCAGACTAAGAATGAAAGCACATATTCCAAAATTTCTACGCAAGAACCAGAACTATGGTTTGCAGTCTTAGACATAGCGTTCATGCAAAACTATGTTTCTAGCGATCATTATACTAAATCCATCCTCGTGACATAAGGATCCCCATTTGAGGAACACATTAAGTGGATGTGTAAATCAGATGATCTACGAGTGCAACAAGTATTTCAGTTGGAACGTATCGGCAATAGAACATCGTAGGAATTCTGGCTTATCCGTAAATAAGCAATGCCTGATGCAACGCGACGTCACATTTGGCTGAAGCAACTACCATTACTAGTAAAAGAGCTGGGGCGTCGTGTGAGAAAAGTGATGATAATTCAGTAGCAGAGAAAGTTCATTTATCGATGAAGAAGGCAAAAATTATGTAATTGGACTAAGTAACGACTTCAGCTCGGTAGAGAATACAGCCATTGCACATGAGCAACAGCTGAACACTAACGAACAGCTCCGAAGTCTACAATGTCAGTTATTGTCATAACCATTTACTGGTACTGATGATATCCAAGTGGACACACAACAGATTGAAGAAGATAGTTACTGATTCCGTCGACAGAACCAAAGACGACACAAGCGAAATAGCATCACTTAGTATGCTGACACCACATGCGTTTTGGTGATCAGGTCACGAGGTGCATGTGTCCATACACGTTCCCAGACGGCGTTGCGCCCAGCTTAGGAGCAGCAGGCCTAACTGTTCCACAAATGCGCCTTATTAGAAATGAAGGAGCCATCGTTATTCTTGGAAGCACCGAAGATGACATAAACAAAACTAACCAAGAAACCACACTCAGAATTGGCCAAGCGATCAGCGACGAATCGCCCTTAGCCACACAAACAGCAAACAAACACATTTGTTTACAACATCACGCCGTTTGTATGTGATGGTTGGTCAGCATACGACGGATATAAGGCACGTAAGAGGAGCAGAAAACATAGTTCCTGATTTTCTGTGGGATTGGTGTCATCTCTTGCACAACAAATTACAATCACCTAATTGCAGTGCAAGGCACTGAAAAGCAGCTACAGGAGTACTTATACTGGTAAAGCGATTCAGCTGACCTCTACCTGAAACAAATACTGTTATAAGCACCAAAGACCTTACTTAGTATGATGTGTCTAGACCCTCGCCCAGACCTTTTGTGCCTGGAACTATACATAAAACAATACTTGAAAGGGTTAATAACCACACCCATCCCAGCGCAAAAACCGCCATTAAGTTAATGACAGAGAAATTTTTGAGGCTCAGCGTTAAAAAAAAAAAAAAAATCTCTTCAGGTATCAAGAATGTGTGTCGCATTCAACAGTGCAAAGTTGGCAGACACATACATAAGCAAGAAGCAAGGGAGAATTTCTAGAAACAACAGGCGTTTTCTCCCATGTACTCATAGATCTTGTGATCCTGCTTCCCCTGTTGAGGGGTATCGATATAAATTTACAGGTGTTTATAGATAAACTTGTTGGCCTCACACTACTCCAGTCAGTCACATCTCGGTGGAAACAACTGCAAGAACCTTTATAACGATGTGAATTTTCCGTTTCGACTGTCCAGTTCATGTTATTTCACATCAAGGGCGGTTGCTGTTTGCTGTTCTTCAAACTATCCAAACCGTGTGGGTTCCAACTCAACCATACAACCAGCAATCATCCAACAAGCACTGGTATGGCAGTGTGTTGGCATAGGATCTTAAAAGTCATGTTTATGTGCCAAAAGAACAGTTATACTACCACTCCAACCTCTGGTCTTCCTGGGGCTCTGCAGATCTTTGAAACAAGACTTTGGATCATCAACAACGGAAATGGATTAAGGGGAGACATTACACCTGCTGTTGGAGTTTTTTCTGGCATGACAGCTGTCAGGTGAACCAGAGCTGCAAATTTTACTTCAACATGTGAAGATCCATATCTCTGAGGTATACCCTTCACCAGCATCTCACCATGGAAACCAGAAAAAGTTTTCGTCCACTAGGACCTTAAAACATACTTGCATGTGACAGTTAGCATACTCAGGACCTTTCCAAGTGCTCGAACATGGTAAACACCCAGTACAAATAATGTGCAACAGCAAACCACTAATGGTATCACTGATACATGTCAAATCAGCATATTTGCTGACAACAGACACCCTTTCATATCGAAAGAAAACCAGGGACTCCACGTGAACTGTTTCAAATCAATCCAGAAGTTGGCCTGATTACTTAACCCCCAGTCGTCCTCACCTCAGCAAACAAGTGTGCAGGTAGAATCAGAGATACCAGCAGTTTACACTAGATCCAGCCAATGGATGCATTATAAATACTCGCACTTTCTGGTAGATTCTAGCACAGGTGGGGGGCTGTGTGGGAAACACCAACTCTAGATACGTTGTTATTTTTTCAACTGACCCAACTTTGCTGATGTTATGTTTTCTCTTACATAGCTTCATGTTTGGGCTTATCACTGAGGAATTGTCATTCTCGATTCCTAAAATCAGTTTATTCGGTTATGGGGTATTAGTGAGTTATTATTCTGTAAATATTGGAAGAATTATATATATTTTGTAATAATCTTCTCTATTTGGCATGACAATGCAAATCACAAAGATACAAGGGCATTAATGGCTATTACTTGTGAAGTCCATTAATGAGTATACCTTATGGACTATATGAATGTTGAAACTGACCATAGTTTTCACTAATAATAACATATTCACTAACTTAATAATATGCTGCAGAAAGGCTTGAAAATTACATCAAGAGATTGATGTATTGTCTGAGAGGAAAAGGACTTCTTGAGGGTTGTACATATCAATTATCAGAGATCAAACAGCAACAACAGAAACTGGTGATACCATAACGAAATATTGTGGATGCTATACATAATATTGTTAATAAAAAGGCAGAAGTTCTGCAGAAAGTGAATGATGATCTTTTTACTGGATTGCTCTGCAACGATTTCAAAGAGATTACTTTTATTTTTCTAGTCTTCTTCCTTAGTTTGTTGCTTAAATCTGCTAATCCAATTCAGTGTTTAGCATTTGTGTTATGAACAATGTATATACTTTTCTGATATGTTTGTTCTGTTAACAATAATGTAGGCTATTTTGCTTGTGGCTTGTACTGATATTTACATCTTAGTCTAGATTTAAATGCGTTAAATAATGGAGACGGACACATACAGATATAAAAGGTTCAATCATTCGTTTGTAAGAGCAAACTGAACTAGAGGCATGACTTCAAATTATTTTTCAAAAATTCATTGATCATAAGCAACTGCTTGTAACTGATGATATTGCTGAATATTTTTGTTGATTTATAATTTACAGTTTTCCATACGAAAGTAATCCCAATACTTGTGTGAAAATATTATTAACCCCCAATTAACTACAATGCTTTTATGTGTATAATTTACAAAAGAAGGTATTCCAGATTATATCACTTGTAATTGTCAATGAGTAAAGGAAACATAAAAACAAATGCAGTAAGTCGATTTACCATAGAATATTTATTCCTTCCGTGATTTTCACTAATCACCCAGTCATTAACAACAATCAACAATTTAACAAAACCGATTAACTTCTCATGGCTGAGGTTCACAGTAATGTAGAAATTGTTAAAGGACGTCATATTCCCCACTGATTGTAGAAATTATTTATTTCACAACTGCAATTTCAGCCTTAAAACCATTTTCAAGTGATACTGCAAAAGATTTTATTTCAGCCCATGTCAGGCTTTAAAATGACTTAGAATTGAGCTGGTCATTTTTAATTTCTTGAGTTATTACCGAAAACTTTAGTTTTTGTTCGTATTGTATGCCACTGACTTAGCAGGCAATAATGAAAGCAACCTTAAATTTCTTACAGATGACAAAGTTGTCTATAATGAAGTATCTCTGAAGAGAGCTGCAGAAATATTCAGTCAGATCATTATCAGGTTTCAATGTGGTGCAAACATTAGCAGCTGGCTTTAAATGTAAAGTAATCTAAAATTACGCACTTTATAAAATGAAAAAAGTATTATGCTATTACCACAAATCAGTTATTCACAGTTTTTATCATTAAAATCATTCAAATGCCTGGGTATAACAATACACACTAACAAATGGAAAGTTTTACTGAAATGGTCCTAGATAGCAAAGGCATGGACATAGAAATGACAAGGGCTCTTTACACAGAAAGAAATACTTTTATCGAACCGTAACACATTTATTTTCCAGAGACGTTTTGATCTTTCTCTCTTTTTTAAATGAAATTTGGTAGAATAGTAAACGTTACCAGAAATAATATCTTCATTAACAATAATGAAATCACCAGACCAATGTACTGAGCTTGGTTATTACTGCTTTTATCTTAATTTGAAATAAAAGGTTTCAGCTAAAAAAAAGATAGAATTTAGAAAATCTAGCATGCTTTAGCACAAGTGGCATTTTCAATGTTCACTATAAATTTACTTAAGTCTTAATTAACCAGATAAAACTTATGACCCCAAAAGCATAACTTCCAATTGCCTTTTTTTAAAAATTAGACAAGCTTCTGATATACCTAACAGGACATTCGTTGTAGCACAGAGAGAAAATTTAATAATAAGAAGCACATGAACCAAGTTGGTGAATGGACTGGTTTCTTTTTGGAGGAGAGAAATGGCGCAAAGCTGCTTGTATTTTATGTTTTCATTCAACTATTAATGGGAGCCAGCTTAATACAGATGAGGAATCACACAACACTCTGCTTATGACAACATAGGAAAAAACGAAGTTACCAGGACAGCAATTATAGCACACCATAGATTCTCCAGAATTGTAGAAATTAAAAACTTTTACCATTGTTCTGTACAACTGACATTAAAAGCTAACTGAAGCAGAACATAAACTCTGAATCTGACTTCTGAAGGTATTGCCACAAAAACAGCCACATAAAGGTAGCAACTAATTGTTTGCCAACCTTCAAATGCATACACTACTTCAATGGGAAATCAGCATAACATGGAGGAAACAAATGTTAGAGCACAGCTGGGAACATTATAAGAACACATAGGTCTGAACACAGTTACATTTTCCCATGGACAGATGCTCAACAGTTTCAATTATGGTGGCTCAAATCCAACATATAATAGCCCAAAGCACCCTCATGACAGCGACCATGGTTGAGCAACCACATAACATACAGTGTACTCAGGAGCGACTTGGGTTGAGAACTCTCATTTAATCGTCCAAGCAATAGTCCATCCCACATCAAGGAAATGGCGCTGTCCAGTCTTGTTTCCACCCACCAACTGCCGCCTCAGTATTCTAAAAGGGAAGGAGACGGCGCTAAGTACATGTCCCCAGTGTTCACACTGCGACTAGGGAAAACACACTTGCAGGAATGATATAAACTATTTCTGATGGGAGCCAGAATCAAATTGAGCCGCAACACAGCGCAGCATGAAGGCACTGACCAAAGACCACCAAACGGTAGTCCACTAGTTACACGTCTGTGGGGTATAATTCAATATTCATATTCACATGAACTTATTTTCAGCACAGAAAATAGGTATCGCAATGCATGAAGTAATGTGTGCTTTCATAATGGCTCTCGGTTATATCTGTCTTTTTGATGGAGATTGCAGTGCAGCATGCCCATAGCACGTGCACAAGCACTTTATTTTCATCTTTCGGATTTAGAGGACCGTGGGAGATCAAGTGTTGGAAACGAAGGAAGACCGATTAGTGTTGTAACATTTCCATTTGCAACGAAGTCATTAGAGATGGAGCACAAGCCTGTATTAGGGAAGGATGGTGAAGAAACTGGACTGTGCTCTTTCAAAGGAATCACTGATCCCATCTCACTCGTTAATGAGTGTTGACGAGATGGACGCATGAGAACAATGTGCTAAGAAGAGGAGGCATTGTTCGTTCCAGAAGGATTGCACCATGAGAAGATGGTAGGATTGTTTAACTGGCAAGAGCAGAAATTCCATGGAGTGCTTATGGGCAGAGTGTCACCATGAACCATACGGTGCAATTTTTTTGACATCCTTGCTGAGATCTAGTTGCCAGACGTTGTGTATCTCTGACAGCATACCGTAGAAAGTATGTAAGGTAAGGCCCCCAATATCGTCCTTGCACCTAATTTCGTCCTCATAGGAATTTCCGGTTCCCAAAATCGGAAACAGTGTTTAGCTACTTGTGGATGCGCGACCTCTGTCTGTTTCTTTGTTGAGAGAGTGTAATGTGTGTAGCATGTTTAGCTTCCTTGTAATACGGAATTTAATTTTTTTTTATCCAGAGGTGAGTTAGTGCAGCAGCCAGATTAACAGCCTACAATTCCTAGTGTGAGTACTGGTTTGCGTTCAGATACTGTGTTGTATTTCAGTAGTCTGTTGTAGTATCTGGAGTGTAATTACTACAGTCAAGGATTTGGCCTACACAGAGGTGATAAAAGTCTTGGGATAGTGATAGTATCGCATATGCAAGATGTAAATGGACAGTGCATTGGCAGAGATCCAGAGATGTTATTTGTACTCAGGCGAATGATGTGAAAAGGGTATGGCCGCACGACGTGAATTAACAGAATTTAAACTCTGAATGGTAATTGCTGCTACACGAATGGGACATTTAATTTCGGAAATCGTTAAGTAATTCAATATTTCGAGTTCCACAGTGTCAAGAGAGTGCCGAGAATACCACATTTTAGGCATTACCTCTCTCCACGGACAACTCAGTGGCCACTGACTGTCACTTACTGACTACTGAGAGCAGCTGTGTTTGCGTAGAGCTGTCAGTGATATCAAACAAGCAACACTGCCCGAAATAAACCCAGAAATAAGTGTATCCGTTAGGACAGGGCGGCGAAATTTGGAGTTAATGGACTACAGTAGGAGACGACCGACGCGATTGTCTTGATTAACTGCACGAAACCGTGGCCTGATCAGATTTCAAGTATGGCGCAGACACCATGAAGCCATGGACCAAGTTGTCACCAATGCACTGTGCAAAGTGGTGTGGGCTGTGCTTACATGGAATGGACTACATAATCTAGTTCAGCTGAAAAGATCATTGATTGAAGATGGTTATGGTCGGGTGCTAGGAGACCATTTGCAGCTTTCCACAGACATCACATTCCCAAACGACGATGGAGGCTTTACGAATGACAATGCGCCAGTTTACCGGGCTACAAGTGTTTGCAATTGCTCCGAAGAACATTCTGGACAGCCAGGTGAATCCCATCGAACACTTGTGGTACATAATCAAGAGGTTAATTAATACACAAAATCCTACCCTGGCAACATTTTCGCAATTGTGGATGGCTTGAGAGGTAGCGTGGCTCAGTATATCTGCAGGGGGCTTCCATCTACTTGGTAAGTCCATGACATGTCGAGTTGCTGCACTCTGTTGTGGAAAAGGAGGTCCAACACGATATTAGGAGGTATCTAATAACTGTTGTCACCTCCATGCCAAGTTTAATGAGATTCAGTAGTAACCTAAAATTTTTTGTTGCGTTAGTGGCTATTTTATGCATGAGCCTAGAGGCTTTTCCACAGCCTTTCGAAATGTGGGCGTTGTATGATCTACCCTCAAGCAGATATATCCTCATACATCTCTTTATCAACTTCCTGGTGATCGGAATACTATGTATTCGTATACAAAGATTCCTAATATTTGACACTTTTCCCTTCAGAACATATAGACAGCTTGGCTCTGGAGTCTTTCACGATAGAGTCCTCAGATAAAAAATTCTCCGTTAATTTGTCATATCGAATTCAGATAAAATCCTATGCATTTGATGATTACTTCCATCATCATCATCATGGTCTGACTGTCATGAAAATGACAGATAGATTGGGACTTCTTTAGGGATTGCCCATCACCCCCTGGCGTTGGTGCTGTACCAGAATGTTACTGCTATTCCTCCAATATCTGCAATAAAATGAGGATTAAAAACTTCAGATTGTGGTTGTATCAACTCGTGGTCCATCTTGGGGTTTTATCTTCACATGACGGCAGTGCTTACAACTTGTTGGCGGCCAGCAGCTGGCCTGGCATCATTTTTCTGTGCACGGACGTCGTTGGAAGAGTTGAAGGCCAGGCTGCTGGTGCAGCCAACGTCTGTGCCTTGTCGAGTGTCTGCAGTGTTTTGCAAGATGAGACAATTTTTCGTGAACTGCAGACAGCGACGTGAAGAGTACAGTCAAGTCGCTGTTGGTCGCAGAGGTTGCTGTGGGTGTGTCTGAATGCTGTGCCAGTGTGGTTGGCTGTCAGAGTGTTTCCACTACTGCTATTTGCTGTTGTGTTGTCGTCAATCTGGTGGCTAATTTTCCCCTTGGGTTTGTCTATCTGCTGCCCTTGTGCTATGCCATCCCTGAGACGCTTCTTGGCAACTAGGCGTCTTCTTTTGTTGTCTCCTGTGATGGAAACTGTATTGGCAGCGTTGCTGGCCAGCTGCTCCTTCATGTTGACCAGCCTCTTCACTGTCCATGCACCTGAGTGCAGACTTGGGGATTGAGCAGTCAGCCTCATTCTTGTATGACACATTGTGTTTATGAACTACTGCAGCCTTAATCTCCTTACAGCAGCGATAGCTTGCTTAGTGAGGGCTGCCACAATTTCTGCATTTTGGAGAGCGTTTATGCAGATGCTGGCAGTTTGCATTTGCATGATCGCCAGCACACTTCACACATGCCTCTGAAAGGAAACAGCAGGATGCCACACACTCCATCCTTTGACATATGAGGTACTGTAGCATGCCTTTCGAGTGCTTGAAAGGCTCTACAGTGACTGTGATGTTGGCCATCCTATTGAAGGAGCCTCCTATTCTTTGGGTTGTCGACTGTCATGACCAGGAGGGGAGGCGATTCCTTCTGAGTTTTGGGGAAGGGGGAGGGGAACTTTATGCACATCATGTTGTGGACTCCAAAGCTGAGGACCTCCACCTCTTCTTTAAGAAAGCTAGGATCTGCCAGTTGTGGGAGAACGTGAACACCACCCTTTTTGAGTCATTCTGGAAGAGCGGTATGCATGTAGAAGTGCAGTGAGACCACTACTGCTTCGCTCACCACCTTCCGGAAATCTTCGCTGTCAGCAAGTTTCACTCCCGCCAGGATGCCTCCTGCAGCCATCATATTGTAATCAGCTGTTGTCCACCAGGGAACCACAGTGGTCATCCTTCGCCTCGAAGCCAATGTGAGGTGACTGTGGCATTGACTGCCAAGCTGTAGATGCCGCGTGGGAGCTGGCTATTTCTGCATCAGTTTGCTGTATGGTTTGCAGCTGGCTAGGGCTGCCTTCTTCTTGGACGGCAGGTGTGGTGTTCTGTTGTCTGGACTTAGGTAGGTCTTTCATCTTCACCCACATCAACTCTTGGTACCAGTTCATGGTCACTGTTGTTGGTGCAATGGATGTCATTTCTGGTTGTGCCATGTTTTTTAATGTGACATAGATCTAGTTGATGCCCACAGTGCAAGTACCTACAATGGAGTGCTTTCTGGAGCTAATTGTCTTTCCTTTTTTGGCGATCTCTTGGTGATCACTGTCTGGACCACAGTCCATTATCGGTTGCACTGTTCACCATCAAGATACTACAGCACTCTGGTTACATCTTGTCTCTTCAGCTCTTCCTTCGACAGTATGCTCTGTAGTAGTAAGGAAGCGGCACATCGTCATCATCAGGCTCGACAACCTTGAAGTCACAGTTAGGAGCTGACTCATCATAAGAGGAGGGTCAGATGGGGCTCTCAGCGAAGTGAAATCTACCGACCAGTGAGCTGCCATTCCGTTCTCAGCAGCAGTCTACTCTGCGGTGGGCGAGATAAGGCTGTCGACTGAGCAACCTAGACCAAATAAGGATCCGCCACATCCGTCGCTTTATTCAGTGCTACCTTAAACTCAGGGCATGCTCACATCTCTGCACTGCGCCAGAGCAACGACTGTAAAGCGTGTGTGTGTTGTGAAACTCTCTCTCTCCCTGCTCTGGTGATGGCAACCTCCCTAGAGATTGTCTGTGTTCTGGGGTTTGTTGTCCTTGGACATTTACTCCACTGGTACTGGACTGAAATTGGTTTCTGGGACTATTGGAGGGCATTGGACTAGTCTGAGCAGACAGGATTAAATTATTGGGAGTTACAGTAGACTAGCGAACTTATGAGGAAGGTGTCTTCTTCTGTTTGATTCTCGGCGTTACATCGATGATATGACGCCAGTCGCGTTCTTTAAAAAACCGAATGCCTGTTTATCGGGCACAGGTCCTTCTTGGGGATGATGGCAGTAAATGTGGCGACTTCTCAGCCGAATACATACGGCTTATAGTGAAGGGAAGGTTTAGGGATATTAAATGGGGTGTAAGAATGGGGATAGGTGTTAAATGGGAATGATTTATTGCATATTGCTTGTCCGGTAGGGATTTCCTTGTCCGGTAGCGGCCGTGGCTCAGATGGAGGCAGCAATGCCTCTGATCCATCCTCCTCGTCAGTGCATGCCAGTTTTTGTGTCTCTTCCAGTAGAGTGTCGTGTGCCTGCTGGTCATCAAACTCACTTGCATTCGTGGCAGCAGGCGGCCCCATTCCGTGACGTCTTCCGAGGGTTCCAGCAACTCCATAGGGTCCTGATGGTCTTCTGTCTGCATCGCTGCATCCACTACCACCGGGGCGGCTGGCGTTGTTTTGGCAGCGCGCATCTCATCGCGTAGTTCAGCGAGTAGGCGGTGTACCATAGACTTCTTCTTCTTGGAGACACAGCCCGCTTCCACCACTTGAAAAGGGGGCGGGGCGGCCGCCTTATCTTCATGGGCCACCTCTTCTCATGTGGTGGCCCTCTTCTGCTGCATCCAGGTCTTCACATAGTTGCACTTACGCGAGTTAGCAGCGTGCATGCCGCTGCAGTTTGCGCAAGTAGCAGTCACTCCTCTCGGTCTGTTACAGTCACGTGTGTCGTGTGCTTGCGCGCACTTCAGGCACCCAACTGTATTCTTGCAAGTCTTGGCAAGGTGCCCCATCTTTTGGCACTGGTAGCACTGTTCCTTGTGCTTCCTCGTCCTGTTCTTCTTGTTGCAGCGGCCGTCCCCAGCTAACTTTTGAGCAGGAGGTTGGCAACGGCAGCAATCTTGCCTCTTCCACCCTTTTCGCGTCCTGACATGGCGAGCGAGACGAGCGACAGCAACGATGCGACCTGCAGCGAGTCGAGCAGCGTGGCTGACGCTTTTATGCCCAGGGGCATCACCCCCTTTTTCCTGGATGTTTGGTTAGTATGGCTGACCTCGTTGGAATCGCGGCTTGTGCAGCGACAATAATGAATAGTGAAAAAAATTAAAGAGGAGACGTTGGTGGAAACGTGAACTGTTCGTGGAAGGATCTCCTTTTGGTTGTAATTTACTTTTGACTTTGAAAGTAGAAAACAGCATTTTTTGTTGTTTGTCAAATCACGCACTGATACTTTAATATTTTTCGGGTAGCTCTTCGATGAACAACTTTTTCTTGTTGCGATTTTTATATTCGGACTTGCCAGTTTTCCACAAACTTGATGCCACGTGAATATCTTCCGTCAGCTGCAACACTTCTTCCGTTTCCCACGTCTTGGTAATGACGTTTAACAATAAGAAGAAGAAAAATGATAGAAAACCAGACGAAGCTTTCTCCACACCGCAAAGACAATAACTGGAGGCCATGTCTACAACATCTCCAATGGACGAAATATCACGCAACGTTGTGTAAGAATTGTCTCATGTCTCCCATTTCAAACGGGAATCAAAAGTTGTGCGATTTTGTAGCAAAAACGTATCTATAAACAAGACGTTTCTCCCAGTTGCCTATACACAAAATCGCTCGATTGTTTGTAGACACTGCCCAGATACAAAAATCGCTCTACTTTGTACTCAAAAAGTTGTTGCAGAAAGGAAGCCGCACTTAATGTTGGTCCTCCTGACTTGGTAGAGCGGCACCACGTCTTGACGTTCTCATGAGCTGCTAAAATGACAGCAGCACTATTGGCACTCGGCTGAAATCGGTCTATTTTGTCATGACAGTCTGATCTGTAATGAGCCTAATATTTACTTTCGGGCCATATTAAATCGGTCGATTTCAGCCGAACGCCAGTTGTTTCGTGCAAATATTAGTTGCTCATGGTTTCCTCGACAGCGTTGACCTACTATAATAGACAGAATACCCTTTCCTTCTTAATATCGTCTTTAGATGAATAATCTCGGAGCCGATATGTTCCTTGTCTGAAATAGCCCTGGTTCTGTGTATTAAGGTGTTCGGCATAGCTCTTATCTGAGCTGGATGATGAAAGCTATGTCCGTTGAGGTGTAGGTTCGTGTGCTTCGGCTTTCGATACACAGAATGGCCGAGTCGTTCATCTGCTTTCCCTTGGACCGAAGTATGTAAGAAACACAATTTCCTGTCCATCTCTGTCTCTGGATGTATACTGTTCATATGGTTTGCTGTGGAAAAGAGGCCTACTGAAAGAGGTTGAGAAATATTCATCAGCACCAACCAGCGTCCACCAGTGCTTGAAGGGTACAACTTATGATAGCGTCCCTTCATAAACAAAAAAATCTCAATACTTTATAGAAGAGGGGGAACATGGGGTTTGGTTATTGTGACTGTACTTATATTTATAGCAGATACTTTAAAATGACTGAATGATACTTGTCTTGTTGGAGCGAGACCGAATAGTTTCTGCTTGAATTGGTAATACGAGTTACATGGTTATACAAAGTGTTCCATTTGTCTTACTTACTACTTTTTTAATTTTACCTCTCGAAAAATGTATTAAGTTCAACGGCATTTATAGTAAAATAGTGTCATACCTTATTTGAGAGGCAATGATTAATAACGTTTCTTCTTATAGGATGTGTTACTCTGATCCCAGATGCTACGCTCATTTCAGAAGTTTACTGTCACATGAAAATCGTATGTTATGTCCAACTCCCTACCAGACAAACACAGTGTTATGATTGCGTTGCGTCTTCGTAAACAGGCTGCGAAACATCGTCGTGTGGAAAGTTTTTATACTTTGCGTTGATCATCAGAGCAGAAAATGTTTCACATACTTGTCGAAGGTTGGCCAGAGAATCTCATGTGTGCTACTGCCTTTAGAGACTCGCACCCTATAATATTGCCGCAAAAGTTTGAATTTTAGGAAGTTTCATTTTCCCGTATGTCGAAATGTATGGTTAAATGTGGTGTTAGTTTCGTGTTCTTTGTGCATATGCAATGCCTCGAGTTCTCTTGGAAGAGGTCTGTGTTTATTAATTTTCTGAAATACTAAGTTGAGAAAGTTGTTATTGTAATACATAAATATATCAACAGAACTGCAAGGCATATAAGAAGCACCTATTATTTTGTAGCCACCAGTATTTTGCGGTTTAATTATATTCTTATTGCAAATAATCAACAACAAAAGAAATGTAAACGTCTTCAAAAATTTTATAAGTATTCAGATGTGCGGTGAACGTAAATATTTCTTTGTGTGAACGAAGTGCTCATCGAAACCAGCATTATGTAAGTACAGCAAAACAATTCTTACAAATTTATGTTTAGTAAAAAAAGATTACATCAGACGTGACTTAAAAGCCGCCACATGTCAGTATAAGTCTGTATAGATAAATTTGCCTCGCGCTTGTCAATTTCCCAGTTTACATTTATCATGGTTTACCTTTGTTGCCCAGTAAAATAATTTAAAAACAATATGTTTATTTACGTGTCAAACCTGTTTAACACATGGAGAAACAGTATTTTTTTTTTTAGAGTTTTATGTGCGCTCATTGGATCTACTTTGTAGTCGATTGGAGTGGCCTGACATTTAATACTGGTAGTACTCAAGTTAAGACCAATGCAATACAAAAGATTTTCGACTTACTCATAAGTCGTTGATTCTACATGACATTGTTTGCGGCGTTTGTTTGGAGAGGTGGGGTTTCCAGTGTCACAGTTGGGGCAGTTGCACTATGTTTTTCGACAATCAAAAGCCGACCTAACAAAAAGTGTAAATATATAAATTAAACATTGACTGATGATCATAAGGAAACTTTGTCATTGATGGACACCGAATCGACTAAATGAATGCCCACCAGCATTTTACGAGAACTCTGATAATTATGCCTTTATATTCTTTTAAAAACATTGAATTCACAGTATTAAAACAGTTCTCCTCATGATGAAATATCAATAGATGTAACATTATTCATATTTACTTTAAAAAAATGTACTTGAAAACTGTTACGGGTAGGGCATGTGTGAATTAGAATCTGTTTTTACTAGTGAACATTAATTTCATTATACTAATTTATAGATAAATCAGTAAATAACATATTTAGACCTCAAGCCACCCGCTGTGGCCGAGCAGTTCTAGGCGCTTCAGTGCGAAACCGCGCGACTGCTACGATTGCAGGTTCAAATCCTGCCACTTGCATGGATGTGTGTGATGTCCTTACGTTAGTTAGGTTTAAGTAGTTTTAAGTTCTACGGGACTGATGACCTCAGATGTTAACTCCCGTAGTGCTCAGAGCCATTTAGACCTCACTTTCTATGTGAATAACCTTGTGAGAAAGTTTTGTTACATTGTAAATAACGTACAGTACAGTGTTACTGTAAGTACTGTGTACCTAAATATTTTAAGTTTAACTGCAAAAATGTCTAAAGTTTCCAGAACATTCATAACATAAGGTACATTCCTGACATGTTTGATGTCTGGCTTTGGGAGAGTAGCAAGAAGTTTTCCAACTTTATGCAGTATACATCCTCTTCATCAACTTCGAACACTTTTTCTGAGTCTCCTATAGACCTTATACACATGAAGAACAGTCTGTGAAATTTCAGCATGCCTGTAGTTTGCTGAAATCGTTCTTGCAGTTTGAAACTCCAACAAAATAAATTTTTCTGCCACGAACTTTTCAACAGCTGGTGATGACCCCATACCTTCTTCGAAATTATTTGTCTTTAGGCCTTTGAAATATGCTGGTTCATCAGTGAATACCCAGTGTACATCTTTCGTCTGTACAGAATCTAATTCTGTATAGATGAAAGAATGTACACTGGGTATTCATTGAAAAACTTGATTTCACTTGTGTCATTCATATAATGTTTTTGCAAGATAATTATTTTCCCAGTTGCTAGATGTGCAAAAGACTTGACATCCTTTACACAGGGTAACTGCGTGCTGATTTTATTACTTATGAAAAAGTTAACAAGATGAAGTTTTCGTGTCTTTTAAGAAAATGTGCTCTTTACCTTCTTAGTCAGGGTTTTCCATACAAACTTTTTCTGAGTGCTGATGATTTTAGTAGGGAATGGAAGAAAGCACCTTTTTTAAGGGAGAAACAGCTTTGCTGAGGGTCTGAAGACATTTATGTGATTTTATCTGGGAAGCAGGTCATCTTCAGTCAGTACAAATTTTGGTTTAAGCCTTTGCTTTCTTTTTAGTTCAGCTTTCTTCTTATGGTGATCAATTAAAAAAAAATTCACAGGAGGATTTCTTTATCTTCATATTTTCCCATCTTTTTCTATCGTGTTCTTTTTGTATATGGGTACTGCATTTGCTGACAGCTTTGTGCAACTTTTCTCGAAGTTGTCTCTTATGCTTCGCGAACATTTTTTTCCCCACTTTCTGTATAAATAATAAGTTGATATTAAGTCGCAGGTAGGCACAACAAAAAGCCTTTCATAAATAAACGTTTTGACCAGTAATGCCTTCGTCAAAAACCACACACAGATGAGTGCAGTCTCAGCCAACTGAAGCCTGAGTGTAGCTTCAGTTGCCTGAGACTGCAGTCACGTGTGTGTGTGTGTGTGTGTGTGTGTGTGTGTGTGTGTGTGTGTATATTTTTGATGAAGGCTTTCGTGCCGAAAGCTTTATTTGTGACGTCTTTTTGTTGTGCCTATCTGCGACTCAGTATCTCCGCTATATGGTGAGGGGAAACTTTCCTTTTCATAATATTGTTACATTCCATCCTGGATTTTCCATTGTTTGATACGTTGATATTAGTGTGAGCTATTAAGGCACTTGTTATTCCAATCAACATAACTTAAAAATGACAAGAAGTGTTAAATGGTTTAGATTTCAGTCACAACCCAAAAAAGTTACGGGTGGGACAGAATTAATTTCAACATTTATATATGTGGCCATTTAAATATTAAACACTGCTTTAGATGTATTTATCAGGTTTTCTCACTCTTTAATTTAAAATCAACAAAATTGCTGTAATTGCTGAGTTACAGAGTAAACTTTTTTCACAGGTGGGACATTAAGTACAGAGCTGTTTTTGTAAATAAATTGCATGCTTAATATCTTACCTTTCATTAAAAACATAATATTCTGCTCTTGAAACTTAGTAATTGAGACTGCTACTGTGGCTGCCAATATAAAAAGAAAACTTTTTGCCCTCCATCCTCATCTACAGAAGTGCTGACATCATTCAATTGCATTTACTGAAATAATTTTGTAACTTTGATAATTTTTTTTCAGGATTCCATAATTTAACTTCCGTAGGTTCAGAAAACTATGACATAAATTTAATTGAAAATAAAATTTAAAAAAGTGTCAGGCTCAGTTTCACATGAAATCGCCCAGAAGCAATAACAAAGTCTTCTTAAATAATCTCTAAACAATGGATAATTTGATACAAAAGTTTTCAAAGTATTGTACTGTGTCATAAAATAAAAAAAAAAGAAACCGACATTTTGGCCACTGTTGCAATAGCTGTCTTCCGTAAATGTGGATGAAATGTTGGTTAGCATAGGGGGTTTTTACATTATGGCATGGCATGGTACTCCGAAAACTTTTATATCAACTGACTCTGGCTGCGGAAGCCTAAGCAATTGTAGTGAATTATTTTTTACTCACATCATATGTACGAGCATATGTTTGTGTAATTTAGAGAAGGCTCCTTCATAAACACTGTGTATGCTGTCGACATTGTTTTCCTGTGTTGCATTTGACTTTAAATTGGTTGTATTAAAATGGTAGTGAACACACGTACAACGCATACAGGGACAGTATGGATATTCCATACCTCGACAGTGGTGAAATAGGACCTTACTTGGGTATGAAGTTACTAAAAAGTCTGCATAATAGTGTAAATGACACTAACTGTCCAAAGAAGCTTGGGCTATCTGGTGAAAAAGGAATTATTTGGTTCTAAAGAGTATCTGTTAAACTGCATTTGTATATACTATTGTTTACACTCAAAGAAAGGAAACTCTGGGTAGGAATATCAACAATGTAGGAAAAGACAGATTGCAATTTGACATGTCTTCTTTACGGTAAGTAGCAGACAGGCACAATTAAGACAATCACATTTAGCTTTCGGCCACACCATTCGTCAGCGAGGGGGAGAGAGAGAGAGAGAGAGAGAGAGAGAGAGAGAGAGAGAGAGAGACCCGTGAACGCATTCACGTGTGTGTGTGTGTGTGTGTGTGTGTGTGTGTGTGTGTGTGTGTGTGTGTGTGTGTGTGTGTGTGTGTGTGTGTGCGCGCGCCGGCGGGCGTGCGTGCGCGCGTTTTACTGACGAAGGCTGTGGCAGAAATCTATATGTGAGTGTCTTTTAATTGTGTCTGTCTGTAACTTGATGTGTATTCTTTATGATGAGTAATGCTAGAGAGTGTAATCAGAATAGTCGCTCCTTAGGAAACAAGTGATAACAAATGTTTTCTGTTTTTGACGTGGCCTACAGTTGACTACAGTTACTGTGCACAGAGTACTCATGCAGTATTAAAAATAAAAATTCACTTAAATTCAAATATGATACCATTTGGATGCATATGCTTACATGTGTTTAAATATATTCATATTTTACGCAGAGACATGCAAAGGCTTCTTTTCATAATAGAAGTTTTGCATAGGTGATACTTTTGTGCTAGGTAATACCCTATAACAAGCAAAGGTTTGTGTAACTGTCTAGTGCTAGTGCCACATGCCTACCTCCAGTATTTTGGTTGGGAATAAAATTAAAAATGATAGCAATGAAGTGTCACATGCACAAACAGTACTTGAATGGAAATGAGTACGTAGACCAGAATGGAAAAATACAAAGAATTGTGGTTACAGTTTCCATACTCTTTGAATGATTTTTCACTTCAAGTGTTTTCATTGTCCCTTTTATTTATCAGTATTCTGATAGGTTTGATAATGTTTGCCACAAGTTCCTCTCTTGTGCGAAGCTCTTCATTTCAGAGTAGCACTTGCACCAAACATCCTCAATTGTTAGTTTGGTGTATTCCATTCTCCTCCCCCTTTTGTTTTTGCACTCTATAACTCTCTCTAACACCATGAAAGTCATTGCCTGATATCTTAACCAATATCCTATCATCCTTTCACTTGTTCTTGTCAGTGTTTTCAATTCTTTGTTTACCATTATACAATGAACCAACTCATTCCTTACCAATTAGTTGAGGGCAGTTGCCTGCCTCCCCCTCTCCGCTGTATCGATTGTGACGGAGACCATGCAGCCTCATTGAAAGATTGTGCCTTGTATTTTGATGAGTGGGCTGTCCAGAAGATCCGGGTGAAGGAAGAAGTGTCACTTGCAAGTTGCTGGCTAGTCGAAAGCCCTGCGTTTTACCATCTTGCTCTTATAGTACCATTCTTGCTACACCTCACTCCACGAAGGACATGACCACGCAGACTTGCGACCTCGGATTCAGCACAGCAGTTCTAAAATCGCCCAGTGTTACAATAACATCCCTGTCTCCTACTCCAGCTGTGCAACAAACCCCCAAGTTGTCACCTCTGGCAGCAAAATCACCTGCTACACAACTGGCAGGCTGGAAAGGACAGAAGGAATACTCCCATGAAGACTTTTTTAACCTTCCACCCAAGGATGGCATTACATCTCATGGGAGTGTCACGCTGCTCATCCGGAATGATGTTTATGGACAAATTATCTCACTGAACTTCCAGCTGCAAGCTGCCACTCTCCACATTTTCCTTCCTCACTTCACCTTTCCTCTTTGTACCTACTACATCCCTCCATCATTCGGTGTCATTAGGGCAGACTTCCTCCAGCTTATTGAGAAACTTCCTCAGCCCTTTTTGGTGCTCAGTGACTTTAATGCACACCATCCCTTGTGGGACTCTTCCAGAACCTGTTCTATCGGACCATAATGTAATACAGCAGGAATCACCCTGTGTCTCCAGGACACTTTCCAAGTGTACTGTGTCCTCGTGTGATTTTTGAACAATTTATTTGCTATTGTGAGCTTGCAGAACGTAATTGATCTTTGTCCTCCCCCCCCCCCACCCACCACCCACCACCCACCACCCTCCCGGTGCCCCCTCCCCCGGTGGGCTCACAGTTCTTTCTTGAGTTCATGCATGGCGCCCACAGAGCCTCGAGCTATTGCAGCCATTTCTTCCTACACGGACTACGTGTCCTTCCCCGTGCTCCTCCCTCCCCATACTCGCTCCTTTCCTGCTGCCCTCGCCTCCCTCTCTCTAGGTGTTCTTACTTATATTGACCTGGCTATTCACCTGGTTTCCTGTATTTCTTGCAATTTTGTTTCCGTTGCCATTTCTCTTTCTTTCTTTTTGGTCACACCTTGGGGTTTGACCTACACTTCTAAATTTTCTGTCTTTAGTGTGAGTCATTTTGGGAAGAACTCCCTCCCTAGTGTCTGTGGCATGGCTTCCTCTCATCCCGTTCCTTGCCCTCTTCTTTCCCTCTTCCTTTGCCACTGTAGCCCCTTTATGCCCCACTAGGTCACCAGTATGCGTAGCCAGTCCACGTAATGGGGTTGTTATGTACCCATCTGGCTTAGCCCTCTGACAAAAGAGGGATCACATTTCTGATACCTGAGCTGTTGGCTCCCCATGTATGCCCAGGAATGGTTGCATGTCATTCTGGAGCATCGGAACTCCCAGCAATGACCACAGTGCCGGACGGCCTTTGCTGTGGCCAGGTGCTGCTCAAGGGGAAAGCTCCTGATTGGAATGGGTGGTATCAGGGTGAATGCTTTGCGCATGAAGCATATCAAACTCTTAACAGTCTGGCTATCCTCCTACAGACGTCTCTTAGAGTGGTAACGGATCCTTGAGTGCTGCTTGTTATGACCCAGCAGTATTCCCTTCCCTTCCCTTCCCTTTCCTGGCTACCCCTTGGGAGGATGGCCAGGCTCACTGGCTTGAAGTGAAACACTTTCCCTGCTACCTGGACTATACTAGGATGGACGGGGACATATTCACCGCCACAAAGCTGCTATTTTTTCTGTAAAATTTCCAAGACAAGTGGCGAAGTGGAGTCTCTCAGTAAGATGTGGTTGGGTTCTGTGCTGATCAAATCTTCTTCTGCCACCCAATCTGCAACTCTTCATGCTTGTGATCATCTTGGTAATGTCCTGGTGTCTATCACACGTTACCAGTCTCTGAATATGGTCCACGGAGTAATTTTTTGTGGGGACCTTATCCTTCAAACTGATGAGGAACTCCGTGATAATCTGGAACAACATGGTGATCATATTGTTTGATATGTGCACTGATACTGGCGCCTTTGTTCTGGCTTTTGAGAAAGATAACGCTCGCAGAGGTGTTCAGGGTTGTGTGTTATTGGTGTGATGTGAAGCTGTACATCCTGCCACCCATGAGGTGTTTTCTGTGCTTGTGTTTCAAGCACATTTCTTGGCGAACCCTCTAGGTTGTGACTGTGGACACCCACTCCATGAGGAGCAGCCCTGTGTTCTGCCACCCATGTGTGTAAATTGTTACAACTGTCACTCTTCACACTCACCAGATCGCTTGGCTTCCAAGAAAGAAATGAAGCTACAAGAGTATAAGTCCCTAGATCATCTATCTTACACTGGGGCCTGTCAAAAATATGACTGGCTGCACCCTGTGTTGATGACCTTTACTTTCACCTCAGTTACATGCTTTACTGTCCCCATCTCCTGTCCCCTCTGTTGCAGTTCCTGGGCTCTACCCTCCAGGTGCCTCTCCCTTCCCCAGCCAAAGACATGGCCCCCTGTTTTGGTGCCCACCGCTGATGAGACCCCTCTCCCCAGCTTATCTCAGGCCGGAGTCCTGCTAACTCGACTCTGTCATGGGCCACACAGTCTGTGCGCATTCTTGGTTCTGGATATTGCAGAAGCTAAGTTCAGGATACCCCCCCCCCCCCCGCCCACCCTCCTCCCAGTGCCCCCAGATGTGCCATCTGCCCCCTTGCAACTTGAGTCTAAAATCTTATTTATGGATGTCACACCATTGTTGTTGGTGACTGTAGTATCCATTGCGCATGAAGCAGTGACCCAGTGGCATCATTGGCTCCAGCCCATTTGCGTCCCTCCGCCATGATTGTTCACTGGAACTGTAATGGATACTATCGTCGCATCCCGGAGTTGTAATCTCTTATTGCCTATTACTTGACAGCTTCTGTTAGTCTCCAAGAATCTCATTTTACTGATGGTCACTCACTGACCCTTCGGCTATTCCATGCTTTCTGTCAGAACCATTTCGGCCCTTTGAGGGATTTTGATAGTGTCTGCACTTTGGTCTGTACAGATATTGTTCGCGTGTGGATACTAGGTCGTATCACATTGGAAGCGTTTGCCATTCAGGTCCACTTGGACTGTGTCGTCACATTTTGTAATCTCTATCTTCCTCCTGACAGGCCAACGACATCTGCTGCTCTCCTCCTGCAACTCCTCCCTCCCTTCCTCCTCCTTCTGGATTTTAATACCCATCAACCTTTGTGGGGCAGTGCTTCTTCACCTAGTTGGGGGCTCCTCATTGACCAATTTTTTGTGGACCACGACCTGTGCCATCTTAATGATGGTTTCGTTACTCATTTTAGTCCTGCATATGGCACTTTCTCTGCCTTTGATCTTTCACCTTGCCGGCCGCTGGTGGCCGAGCGGTTCTGGCGCTACAGTCTGGAACCGCGCGACCGCTACGGTCGCAGGTTCGAGTCCTGCCTCGGGCATGGATGTGTGTGTTGTCCTTAGGTTAGTTGGGTTTAAGTAGTTCTAAGTTCTAGGGGACTTATGACCTCAGCAGTTGAGTCCCATAGTGCTCAGAGCCATTTGAACCATTTTTTGATCTTTCACTTTCTTGCCCTCTCCTTCCTCCTTCTTTACACAGATGAAGTCGTCCATGATATGTCTGAAAAGATAATTCGTGCTGCTGCCATTGCCGTTCCTTGCTTGACAAGCCCTGTTCCCCGTCGGCCAGATCCATGGTGGAGCATGGCCATTGATCTGCTTTCTGTGACCATTGTCATGCCTTGCAACATCTTAATTGGCTCTCATCCTCTGCTGGTCTTATTACCTTCAAGCGTCTGTGTGCCAAAGTCTGTTACTGAATCAAACAGAGCAAACGTGTATGTTGGGAACGCTTTGTCTCTTCTCTAGGTTCTTCTGGCTACACTCTGCAGCCCCCAGCGTTGTCAGTCTTCCAATCCAGGCTTGCCCTTCCGGATGGCCTTTGTACAGATCCGTCAGTTTTCGCAGAATACCTTATGACCCATTTTGCGACAGCTTCGGTGTCAGTCGCTTATCCAGCTGCCTTCCTCCTCCAGAAACAATGTCGCATATATGTTTTACTCCTTATCAGGTGGAATCCTACAGTGAACCTTTCATTGAATGGGAGCTTCTTCAGGGCCTCTCTTCTTCCCATGGTTCAGCTTGTGGCCCAGATTCCATCCGTAACCAATTGCTTCAACACCTCACTCCTCCACAACGCTAATATCTCCTCCAGGTGTTTAACTGTATTTGGCTCCAAGGCATTTTTTCCCTCTCAATGGAGAAAGAATATTGTGGTTCATGTCCTTAAGCCCATTAGCCAGACATATATCCCCTGCAAGTTACTAGAATGGATTGTGGCTCTTTGGCCCAATTGGGTTCTTGAATCTCGGGACCTTTAATCTCTTTACCAGTGTGGCTTCTGGGAGGGATGGTCTTTGATCAACCATCTGCTTTGATTGGAAACTGCAGTTCAGCAGGCCTTTTCTGTGTGCCACCAGCTTATTGAAGCTGGGATCTCTTGGCTTTTGATTCAGCAATCCTAGCTCCTGGCTTCCTATGGCATCACTAACCACTCTTCCCCTGCTCACCCCTCCTAGTCTCTTCTTTTCATTGTTTCGGGCTGCCTGTCCTCGTGTGGTTTACTGGTTGGGCTCTGCCTTGCTTCCCTCTACTGTGACTTCCCTGTCTCCTCCTCGTCCTTTTCTCCACACGTTCTCTCCTGACCCACCACCCCTGCAGTTAGTTCCTTGGCCACGGATTTGGAATTTGGATGGATCTCTTCCAGCGACCAAAAGCCTCCATCGCTCCAATGATGCTCTGTTGCTTGTTCTGAATGCTCTTATGGCAGTTTCAGGATGCCATTGCTTTTTACACTGATGGCTCTAAATCTGCTGATCATATAGGATATGCCTTCGTGCCTTCTGTTGTCACGGAACGACATCTCTTGCCTGCCACATGTGAGGTGTTCACTGCAGAATTTGTGGCCATCTATCGGGCTCCGTTTTATTAAACAGTCCACCTTCACTTGAATTTTGTTATGTACAGGCTCAGTGAGTAGCCTTCAGGCTATCACTTGGTGTTTTTTCCGTCATCCCTTGGTCTCTGCTATCCACATTCTCGCTAATCTTGGTGGTGCTTGTTCAGTTGGGCTAGGGGAGTGACCACATACCTCCATTCTCCATGAACCATACACATGCACTAAATATGGCCTCCCACCTCCCTTGTCTTGAGTGTTAGCAGATGACCCTGGCAAATTATATCTGTCCTTGGTTTTCTCTGTCAGAGTGGTTTGTTCTCTAAGATACAAGTCCTTTAATTTTCCTCTGGCATTCGAGTCCCTCAGTTTGTGTTGGTATTGGTTACCGAGGCCTTGTCCCCACCTCCACACTGGCCAGGTTCTTCCCGCCTTTTCCCTACATTTTGTCTCATCTGTTGTACTCTTTTGTTTCCCCTTTTCTTGTGTTGTCTTCCACTGGCATTGTCTGCTAGAAATCTTATCTTCTTTCGATTCTGCACCATATCTAGACTAATCCTTTGCATTTCCTGTTTCTTATTTTCTGGTTTTCCCACTGTATTCAGACTTCTGACATTCCGTACTCTGACTTGTAGAAAATTATTCTTTCATTGGTTTTTCTGTTTTTCTTTTTGTGTGGCTATCTCCCCCATGGCAGTCTCTTCCTCTCCCCCATCCTGAGAGCCGAATGGAGTACTAATATGGAACCTTAGGCCAATGGAGATATCATGACTTTTTTTTTTTTTTTTTTTCTCCAAGCCACGTGTCATGTAGATACACCTTATGCATCTTTAATGCAATGGTTTCCAATTGCTAAAAGTCATAACTGTGATTGTAAATTTTCTGTCTCGGACATATCACAAGCTTGCCTTTTAAAACTCTTATTACTATACATACACTGTTACTAAGTATCAGTCTTTTGTTTGTTTCTTTCCCTGTCCATCCATTTGTTGTTGTAACTGCTATAAATAAAAACTCGTTGATGGGTTTTATGACATTATTGGCAATTTTTGATTTTTATTTCATATACTAAGTCCATCCAGTATATATCTCTCTCTCTCTCTCTCTCTCTCTCTCTCTCTCTCTCTCTCTCTCTCTCTCTCTCTCTCTCCCCCTCTCTCTTTCCTCCCCCCTCTCTCTTTCCTCCCCCCTCTCTCTTTCCTCCCCCTCTCTCTCCCCTCCCCCCTCTCTCTCCCTTTCCCCCCTCCCTCTCTCCCCGCTAATGGGGGAGAGTTGCTGAGATGCTGAAAAACCTGAACTGACAGATCCTTGACAGTAAATGTCAGCCATCCCATGAAAGTCTACTTACGAAGTTTCAAGAACCAGTGAAGAATCTAGGAAATACTATAACCTTGTGCACGTTGCTCGGTATCACAAAAGACAAAATTTGACTTATTACAGTGCACGCAGAGGCATTTTAGGCACTCAATCTTCCCAAGCTTCTATGCAAATGGAATGGGAATAAACTGTAATATTCAGTACAATGGGAGGGTTTCTCCGCCATGCTGTGGAGTGGTTTGTATGTTATAGATTAAATGTTGATTGCATGCGGTGGTGGTATAAAATTTTTGACAGAAAGCGAGCTGACTTCAAGCTGGATTGTGATTATGAGTAGTACTCTTACTGGACGAGCTATCCAGGCTTGTGACATAGTCCCACTCAAATCTTCTAGCAGGCAATGCCATTTTCCTACTTTTGAAGTTTTGTATAGATTCTACGATGTGCCTTGCTGGATTAACACCCCCAAGAGAAAGTATATGGTAGAGAATAACTTAACCACTACCTATGAGTTGTTTCTCAGTGATCTTTAATTCTGATTTGGATTGTGTACTGTACTCAAACTTCCTTTATTATTCAATCAGTAAGACCATTGCTCACAAGATGCACAGGTCTTGGTTTGAATCTCAGCCTGCTTTACAGTTTTCATCTGTTGTGGAGTTGCACCACAGCAAACTCCCCACTGCAAACTAAAATATTTCTTGTGGGAGTACAGAGTGTTTTGTACTGTTCACAAGATTCAAATTGCATTTCCTTACATTTGGAATTGGCTGTTAGTCTTTCAGCATTTCACAAAAAAATTCTGCCGATGTTCTCTCTCTGTACCTAACAGTGTTCCTCATGAATAGCCAGAAAGCTATGAGCATTATCTCAGAAGTCATTTATATGTGTTGTGAACGGTAATATTCATATTGTACATCCATGACCTATTTTTGGTCCTAATTTAAGGTCCGAAGCTGCTTCCTTATTGTAGAGCATGTACTGGGTTCTGTGTTTTAAAAGCCTTCAGACAAATTTTATATCTGTAATGATAGTCTAGAAGCACACATTTTATTTGTTTGGGAAGAATGTGGATGGGCATTGGATGCAATGTTGATGTCAAGAAGCACGTATTCAGCATCATTGCTGCATTGAAATCCTACTGAATCTCGCGAATTAAAGGAGATTCCACTTGGTTTCAGATTGTGAAATACATGCTGGTTACTTCAGCGGATTTTTTGGTGGCTTGGTGGGTGAGTCTCAGACTACAAATCCAAAGCTCTAGCATTCAGTATTAAATGCTTCCAAGATTTTTTTTATCACTTTTCATTTCTTTCAGCTTTGAAATTGTATATATGAAAAATACCTAGTTTCGCCATTAAAAGAAGCTTGCATATTTTGGGCAAGGATTCAGTAAGTTGCTAAGGTGGAAGGAAGACAACCAGTGAACGTGGATTTGAGAGATCTGAAAAGGATATTGATGTACAAATAAACTGAGCCAGCGTGGAAGCTGGTAAGAGAGTACTGAAAACAAGTTTCAGATATTTCATTTTGTTGTGTATGACTTCTTGGACACTAAGGTTGGTTGGTTGGTTGATTTGGGGAGGAGGATACCAAGGAGCAAGTTTCAAACAAACCATCCTGGCATTAGCATGAAGCGATTTGGGGATATCACGAAAAACTTAAATCAGAATGGCCATACGTGAGTTTGAACCGTCATCTTCTCGAATGAAAGTCCAGTGTGCTAACCACTGCGCCACCTCACTCGGTGGATGCTGAGGTGGCTATTAATAATATAGTTAATTAGAATACTCTGAATAAGTAATACTTTATTAATTACAACAAAACTTATCTTTGCTTTCCAGGCTTGGCTGTAGTTGTGAAGCTGCAGAAGTGGACTTGCGGTTCAGAACACACTAAATGAGCCACGATTACTGAGTGGTGAACAGATAAAAGTTCAGACTGGTTGTACTGTGGCTTCACCACAGTCACTAGAAAGCACAAGTTTGTAGACACTTGTTGACACAGTTCTGATAGCATTGGCACTTAGGCACAGTTCACAGGAGACGGAAGCTTCTTCACTTCCCAACTGCTGACATGGTCTATGTCAAGGCAAGTAGCAGCACAATGGTGTTATTCCAACAGGGACCTCTTGGAAAGTGGGCAGGATCCAGCCTCGAACAGAACTACCCTCCTGTCCTCTGGCAATGCTATTTCAGGGCAGAGGCATAATGGTGGTGCTTCGGGACTACGGTGTGTAGTATTTTTGCGGTGGTCGGTCAATACTTCTTGCGCTGCTCCCCGATGACACCACATGCCTCCCCACCAAACTTCTGCCCTGGCGTCAGATATAGAGATGGGTCACAGCTGGTAGGGTAGGGTGGGGGGAGGGTTGGTTGGTTGGTTTGGGGAAGGAGACCAGACAGCGTGGTCATCAGTCTCATCGGATTAGGGAAGGATTGGGAAGGAGTCGGCCGTGCACTTTCAGAGGAACCATCCTGGCATTGGCCTGAAGTGATTTAGGGAAATCACGGAAAACCTAAATCAGGATGGCCGGACGCGGGATTGAACCGTCGTCCTCCCAAATGCGAGTCCAGTGTTTAACCACTGCGCCACCCCGCTCGGTGGGGGGAGGGGGTGGGATGGAGTGCTGATGCAATTGCAGAGGTAGATACCGAAACTTCAGTCACTACCGAGCACTCATCCGCAACCCTGCACCCACCCTGTGTGTGACTGGAAACGCCGACAGGGAAACCAACCCCAGGGGCACATTGGTGGCTGTAGGCACAGAGGCAGACGATGCAAGAAGAGGGGCACTGGAGACGATGTCTGAGACTTCTGGCCAGGCAACCGGATGCGACACTGTTGCTGGCTGTGTCACGGGCTGTCAGCACAACAGTGATGCTGGCAGCAGCAGCAGGTGGATGTCCACGAATGTCTCCTGCTGCGGAAATGACTGTGCTGCTGGAGACGACATCTGGGACTGTGATGGTGGCTGCTGCCTGCTCTGCTGTGTACTGTGAACAAAAAGGGGGCAACAGAATCTCTCTAATGGATTGGTTGAAGCTGGTTCTGATGTTGCCTTTGTGATGCCATCAGACTGTAGGTGATGTAGAGGGAATGGGACAACACCTCAGACACCACACCTTGTTCCCATCTGTGACCTCTGCCAAACACATGAAAGAACACTGGTTGCTGAGTCTGAAAGTGTGACTCGGAAGGAGGGACATAAGGTCTCTGTGGTGAACATCGAAAATGGAGCTGTCATATGATGTCGATCATAAAGGAGCTTCCCTGGGAGCTTTCCAACTTTGAGCAGCGTGCGATATGATGACAGAAAAACTTTCAAAGCCTGGTCCCATATACAGGACTTCTTGTGGGTCCCAGGATTAGAATAGGCCTGAGGTATTCCTGCTTGTCGTAAGAGGCAACTAAAAGGAGTCTCACATGTTTCGGCCTTTGTATGATGGTGCCCTGTAGGGTTTGACCTCCATTTTTCAAAATTTTCCCGAAGAGCGAGCCAACTGGGGATGGGTGCTTTACATGGTGCGTTGTGTCCATCGTGCTTTGAGATCTTTAGCCCACTTTCTCATAGTCGCACTTCAGTCCAACTCATTCCCCATGTTTCGGGCGAGGACGCGTTCCTGGTTGTGTTTCCCACCAAGCTCTATGCAGTGTTGCTTTTTGTGCTGACAATGACCACGGACTTCTTTGCACCTCATATCCAGCACGGTAGCCAGTCCATTGGGGTGGGGCCGCCATGAACCCTGTTAGTTGTAGGCCCCTGACAACACAGGAATCGCTCTGCTGATGCCTGCACTGTTAACTCCCCACATATGCCAAGGAGTAGATGCCCGTCGTTCTGGGGCATCGGGACTCCCAGAAATGGCCCTCCTGCCAGATGGTCTTTGCTGCGACTGGGTGGTGCCGGTGGTGAGGGCCCCTGGTCAGTGTGGGTGGCATCAGGGCGGATGATGCGCGATGAAGCGTATCACGTCATCACTTGCTGGTGATCAAACACCAGCAGTCTCTAAGCGTTCAAAGTCTCAGTACAATGCAAGAAAGTATGACCCTAAATCACTCCCCTCCCTGGCAACACCATGGGAGGAACGTCATGCTAAGGACAAGTTTGGGGAGGTGAAGGGATTGTCCAAAATGTGATCTATGTCAGTCTTGATACAAACAGCATCCTCTGGCCAGTCATGGACTTCACTCGCTTGTAACAAGTTGGGGGATGTTTCTGTTAGAATCACGCCACATAAAAGCTTAAATATGGTCCAGGGTATTACCTTCCACAGGGACTTTCTTTTGCAGTCTGACGGTGAGCTGCACGCCAATTTAGAGCGGCGACATGTTCATTTTGTGCGGCGCATCCATCGGGGTCTGAGGGGTACTCAGGTTGCCATCGGTGCCTTCATATTGACCTTCGAGGGTGACGCCTTACCCGAGAAGGTCAAGGTGATGGTCTACCTCTGTGATGTCAAGCCATATATCCCTCCCCCTATGCGGTGCTTTAAGTGCTGGAAGTTCAGCCATATGTCTTCCCGCTGTGCTTCCAGTATCACATGTCGAGATAGTGGATGTCCATCACATCCCAATAATCCATGTGCCCTGCCTCCCATCTGTGTCAACTGTGGAGAGCATCATTCACCTTGCTTGCCAGACTGCAGGATTTTACAGAAAGAAAGGAAAATCGTGGAATACAAGACCCTGGACCAACTGACCTACACTTGAGACTACGAGAAAATATGAGCGCCTATGTCCTGTGGCTATGACCTCCTCATACGCCACCGCTATGAGAACAGTTGTAGGGACATCAGTTCCGCGAATTCCAGTCGGCTCTCAGAGCCAGAAGGCTGCACCTGCCCCCTTGATGGTTGGGGGCACTTCGCCCCCTGTCTTGAGTGTCCTTCTTTTCGTCATTGCTATCGATGGACTTGTGGCCTCTGTCAGTCCTTTGGTCGCCCCTGCCCTGTATGTGGATGATTTCTGCATTTGGGTTAGTTCCTCTTCAATGGCCTCTGCAGAGCGGCAGCTCCAGGGAGCTATACGGCGTGCCTCTGCATGGACCCTCTCGCACGGGTTTCAATTCTCTCCTCTAAAATCACGGGTGGTCCACTTCTGTCCCGTACTACGATCCACCCTGGTTCAGACCTCTACCTCGATGCACAACGATTGCCTGTGGTCCCACAGTTTCGTTTCCTGGGTCTTCTTTTCGACAACAAGCTCATTTGGCTGCCCCATATCAGACTTCTGAAGGTAGGATGTTTCCGTAAACCCAATGTCCTTCGCTTCCTTGCCCACTCCTCTTGGGGTGCAGACCGTTCCCTCCTTCTCTGTCTTTATCGTGCTCTAGTTCTGTCTCACTTGGACTATGGTTGTCAAGTTTATGGTTCACCTGCTCTTTCCACACTGCATGTGCTGGATCCAGTCCACCATCGTGGAATCCGTTTGGCCACCGGTGCCTTCCCTACTAGTCCTGATAGTCTCCTGGTTGAAGCTGGGATCTCCCCCCCCCCCCCCCCCCCCCAATTTCTGTTCGGCGGTCCCAGCTTCTGGTGTCTTATGCACTCGCTATCCGTTCCTCTCCCACTCATCCTTCCTTTTCTATCCTGTTTCCAGACCATGGACGTCGCCCACCCGATTCCCGCCCTCGGGCAGGTTTACAGGTTGGGCTCCGCCTTGCATCTTTTTGCCGTGATTTTCAGCTTCCTTCTTTGTCCCGTCTTCCTTGCTCCCTCCCCTCCATGCCCCCTTGGTTAGTTCCTCGGCCTCAAATTCGGATGGATCTCTGCCGAGGTCCGAAAGATTCCATCCCCCCGATGGTGTTCGGTTCCTTTTTTCGCCAAATTTTATGGGAGTTTTGGGATGCTGTTGTTTTTTAAACTGATGGCTCTAAATCTGCTGATCATGTGGTGTATGCCTTCATGTCCTCTGTTGGAACGGAAAATCATCTGCTGCCACCTACATGTGGGGTGTTTACTGCAGAATTGATGGTAATTTCCCAGACCCTTATCTTTATTCAACAGTCCCAACACAACCGCGTTTTGTTATGTACGACTCAATGAGTGGCCTTCTGGCTATTGACTGGTGTTTTTCGCGCCATCCCTTGGTCTCTGGCATCCATGACCATCTCGCTGATATTCACCATGCTGCTTGTGCTGTTGACTTCCTTTGGGTCCCTGGCCATGTGGGTATCCCGGGTAATGAGCTCGCTGATCGTTTGGCTGGGGGAGCAGTCACTTACCCCCCCATTTTCTGTAACCCCTCCTGCAGCGGATTTACGGCTTCACATCAAATCCCACTTCGCACAGTCATGGGCCAATTCTTGGGAGGCTACTCCCCTGTCTAATAAACTTTGTGCGATTAAGGTGGCACCTGGCCCATGGCATTCTTCCTTTCGCCTCTCCCGAAAGTACTCGACCACACTGTGTCGTCTTTGCATTGACCATACCAGGCTGACCCATGGTTTTCTTTTGCGTGATGAGCCACCCCCACTTTGTGGTTGTGGAGCCTTCCAGTCAGTAGCCAACATTTTGGTTGAATGCCCCCTTCATTTGGCTCTGCGTGCTAAGTACAGACTCCCCCGCACTTTACCTTTTATGTTGGTTGACGATTCCCAGATGGTCTCTCTGGTTCTCGGTTTCCTCTGGGACAGTGGTTTTTATTCTCTGTTTTAAGGTTTTTAATCTCTCTCTGGTGTTGGGGCAGGGCGGTGAGTGTTGGGGTATCTCCCACTGTAAGCCGTGTTTGGAGATTCCCGACTCACCTCCCTGACCGAGATCCTCTTTTCTTCCCCTTTTACTCTGATTTTACCCTTTTTTTTAAAGGATTGGTTAGTCTCCTTTTCCCATACGTATTTCTACATTCTAGCGGTTGCACCTTTTAAGTCGCAGGTGGTCTTGCCTCTGCTGCTTCAGCATAACGTTGGGTTCGTTCTCTTGCTGACTTCCCTCATTTTGTTTCTACCATTGACAATATGACTGCCCTTTTACATTTTTATCCTTTTCCCTTTTATTGTTCTGACTTTCCTGAGATGTCACACTAGCGGAATGGACCACATTTGAAACAAGGGACTGATGATCTTGCTGTTTGGTCCCTGAAACCCCAACCGACCAACCAACCAACCAACCAACCAACCAACCAACCAACCAGCTTCTCAAAAGATAGAAGCAGGAGTGTTGGGAGAGATATGTCTCGACCATTGGGTGGCATATGTCACCTTCCCAAGTCTGGACGAAGATCAGACATCTTTTTGGGTACCAGACCCCAACAGTTGTTCCTGGCATTAACATCAATGGCATGTTATCTACGGACACAAACGCGATTGCTGAGCACTTTGCTTGAGCCTCTGCGTCAAACTACCCCCTCCCCCCCCACCCCAGTCTTTCGCACCCTCAAACGGAGAGGATGGAAACTAAAGTCCTCTCATTCGCTACATGCCACAGTGAACCCTATAACGCCCCATTTACAGAGTGGGAGCTCCTCAGTGCCCTTGCATGTGCCCCGACACAGCTCCGGGGCCAGATCGGATCCACGGTCAGATGATTAAACATCTCTCATCTGACTGCAAGCGACATCTCCTCATCATCTTAAACCAGATCTGGTGCGATGGCATCTTTCCATCACAATGGCAGGAGAGTACCATTATTCTGGTGCTTAAACCCGGTAGAAATCTGCTTGATGTAGATAGCTTTCGGTCCATCAGCCTCACCAACATCCTTTGTAAGCTGCTGGAATGTTTGGTGTGTCGGCAGTTGGGTTGGGTCCTGGAATCACGTGTCCTACTGGCCCCATGTCAGGGTGGCTTCTGCCAGGGTCGCTCTATCCCTGATAATCTTGTGTCCCTCGAGTCTGCCATCTTAACAGCCTTTTCCAGATGCCAACACCTGGTTGCCGTCTTTTTTGATTTACAAAAAATGTATGACATGACCTGGTGACATCATATCCTTGCCACATTATACAAGTGGGGTCTCCAAGGCCCACTCCTGATTTTTATCCACAATTTCCTGTTGCTTTGTACTTCCCATGTCCAAGTTGGTGCTTCCCATAGTTCCCCCCATATCCAGGAGAATGTGGTCCTGCAGGGCTCCGTATTGAGTATATCATTTTTTAGTGGCCTATAATGGTCTAGCAGCAAGGCTGTCCGTCTCACTGTCTCTGTAAGAAGACGACTTCTGCATTTCGTATTGCTCCTCCAGTACTGGTGTTGCCAAGCGGGGCCTGCAGGGAGCCATCCAAAAGGCGCAGTCATGAGCTCTAGCCCACAGTTTCCAGTTTTCAGCAGCAATGTCATGTGTTATGCACTTCTGTCGGCGTTGTACTGTTCATCCGGATCCAGAACGTTACCTTACTGACAATCCACTCACCGTAGTGGAGACACATGGATTCTTAGGACTGGTTTTTGATGGCCGATTGATATGTCTTCCTCACCCCCGTTAGCTTAAGAGGAAGTGCTGGCTGCACATCAGTACCCTGCGCTGCCTGAGCAACACCAACTGGGGTGCAGTTCGCTCTACGCTGCTGCAGCTCTACAGAGCTCTTGTTCAATCCCGCCTTGACTATGGGAGTGTAAGTTATGGTTCGGTGGCACCCTCAGAGTTGTGTTTACTCAACCCAGTGCACCACTGTGGTGTTCGCCTAGCGACAGGAACTTCTAGGACGAGTCCGCCCTTCACAAGGACGCTGGTCACCGGAGTCCCTCCATTGCAGGTTAGGCATGCGGAATTGCTCTCCAGTTACGTTGCACACATTTGTAGTTCTCCTGCTCATCTGAATTACTGTCTCCTTTTCCCACCCACGGTGGTTTATCTCCCTCATCGGCGGCCCAGGTCAGGGCTTACAATTGCAGGTGGGGTGCAATCCCTTCTCTCCAAACTGACGTCCTTGCCTTTACTACCTGTACTTGAGGTTAATTCACAAACACCTCCATGATGTCCACCTAGGCCATGGCTTTGCCTAGATGTTTCACAAGGCTCTAAGGACTCGGTTAACCCCACTCTCTCTGCTGAGTCTCTTCCTCTCGATTCTTGACATGTACAGGGGCCATGAAGTGGTTTACACTGATGACTCGATGGCTGATGGTCATGTTGGCTTTGCCTATGTTCATGGAGGACATGTAGAATGGCACTCCTTACCAGATGGCTGCAGTGTTTTCACTGCAGAGCTGGCGGCATATCTCGTGCTCTTGAGCACATCTGCTCATGCCCAGGCAAGCCATTTCTCCTGTGTACTGACTCCTTGAGCAGCCTTCAAGCTATCGATCAGTGCTACCCTTGTCATCCTTTGGTAGCGACCATCCAGGAGTCCATCCAGGAGTCCATTTATGCCCTGGAACAGTCCAGTCTTTCAGTGGTGTTTGTCTGGAACCCCAGGTCACGTCAGAATCCCAGGCAATGAACTTGCCAACAGGCTGGCCAAACAGGCTACGCGGAAACTGCTTACAGAGATCGGCTTCTCTGAAACTGACCTGCCTCCATTATTATGCCGCAAGGTTTTGCGCATTTGGGAGATGGGTTGGCATAACCTCGGTATGCATAACAAGCTGCATGCCATTATGGAAACTACGAATATGTGGAAGACCTCCATGCGCGCCTCTCGCAGGGACTCTGTGGTTCTCCGTTGGCTCCGCATTGGCCATATGTGGCTGACACTTGGTTACTTCCTCCATCGCTAGGACCCACCTCGGTGTTGCTGTGGCTCACCAATGACAGTCGTCCATCTCTTGTTGGACTGGCCACTTTTAGCCACCCTGCGGTGGACTTTTAACTTTCCCAGCACCCTACCTTTGGTGCTTTCAGTGTGGAGGTTTTAATGTGTTGTAGAGTGGCTGGCTTTTCCTTTTTATCCTTATGGTCAGCCAGCCATGGTAACCTGCTTTCTTGTTTTAACCTCTTCTACCTGTTTCTGGCAGTTTTGTGGTTTTTCTTGTCCCCTTTTGTGCTTTGTGGTTTTTCGTGTCCCCTTTTGTCCATTTAAGTGTTTGTTGCCCTTCAGTCGTTGTGGTTTTACCTTTCATTCTCTTTTGTGTTGTAAGTATCATTGTCTTATTCTCACCCTTGTGCCGTTGTTTCCTTCGGAACAAGGGACCAATGACCTCATAGTTTGGTCCCTTCCCCCCCTCTTTTAACCAACCAACCAACCACCCACATATGCGTGGCTCAAAACTTTTTCACCTGTGGTTTGAAGGTCTTTATGAAGTGTTTGGTTTCACTATTCGACTGTGAATGAAAGGACACTGTAATGATTTGCTGAGCACCATTGTCTACACAAAGCTGTTCAAACTCCTGAGATGTGACTGCAGCCCATTATCCGACACTATCACCTCATGTAAGCCTGCAGTGTAGAATATCGATGTAAGAGCTGACTGACTTGGTAGACTTAATTGGAAAGGCTCCTTCTCATCCCGTCTGTTAAGTCTTCCCTGATCTGCAGTTCTGCGGGTACCCTGACCACCAAAACCATCATATGCTTTACCCTGATGGGGTATTCATCTCCCACAGGGGAAACTCATATCTGGTTTTCCAGCAGCAATTTGTTTGCGGTCTATCCGCTCTAACCGGCCATTGAACCCTCTCATCAGGTTACCTTTGCGAACCACCTTGTGGTACATACTTCATCCAAAGATGTGGCTGGACTTTTCCATTGGAAAAAAGAAAATGATAGACCCGTATACATTGTAGCATTTGCTTCTCTTATTTCTTGGCAAATTTCCTTTTTCCACAGTCATCTGTACTGGAGGCTAAGTAGTCAACGGTCACATTGTAATGCCTTCGTACATTCCGGGGCTATGAACAACACTCACTGTTATTGGGATTTAGTATTTTTACAGCAGAATTCAAGACCAATATTCCAAGACCTCCATCCACTCACAATTTCAAAAATTTCCTAATCCATACCAACACTCTAAGCAGCCTGCAGACTGTAAGCCAATGCTGTCCTTGGAATCTTTTGGTTTTGACCATACATAATCTTCTTTCACACCTCCATGATACTGGAAGCTTGACTGAACTCCTCTGAACTGTTTGGACCCAGAAGTTGACTTCGCACACTGACTAGACCAGGTGGGTGTGATGGAGGGGAGAGGGAATGTTTCTAACTTCCCCAGATGGTTCCTCAAAGATGAAATTAGCAGTCCATCTTTTTTTCTGGAAAACTTTTAGGCTTTGATTGTTAAAGGAAAAAGGGACTGACAGCCTTGTTTAGTCCCTTTCAACATGTGTAAAAAATCATTTGATAGAGCACTGTCAGCACAATATTTTATTGTGGTAATTCCTTTAGATATCACTGGTAATCATAAACTTTTAATTGTTGTAGTGATCTTTCTGTCTGTGCAGCTCTTTCTGTTTGTGCAGCTCTTCATGGTGGTCTAACGTGTGTATACCGTTTTATTTCTGAATAACTACTCCAGCTTACATGAGCTTGAACCTTCTTCCTGTAGTGAAGCTTTGACCTCGGTCTAAAATTTTTTTTAACCTCCCCCCACCCTCCCTCCCTCTCTCCCTCCCTCCCCTCCCATCCCTCCCTCCCTCCCTCTTCCCCCCTCCCCCTCCTGCATTATCAAACTGATGATTTCTTGATGTCTCAGCATGTGTCCTTTCAATTGATTTCTTCTTTTAGGTTACGATCGACCCATCTAATCTTCAGCATTCTCCTTTGGCTATTAAACTACAGTCTAGTTTCTGTACAAGTTGTAGATAACCTGTTGCTTCCAGTATGTTATTCCTAGTACCTCCAGAATTTCAAATATTCCATCACCATTGTGAAAAGCTCCTTCTCATTCTACAAATACTGTAATTATTGGTTTGCTTTTCTTCAACCTACCTTCCAAGATAAGTTGTAGGATCAGTATTGCCTCACTTGTTCCTATATTTCTGTGGGACCCAAATTGATTTCTCTTGAGGTCATCTTGTAGTAGTTTTTACTGTTTATTGTAAATACTTAAAGACTTATTAAACTGATGATGTACAATATTCACTCCTGTCAGTACCAGTCTTCTATGAAATTGGAATTATTACATTGTTGTTGGAACCGTAGGATATTCTGCCTGGTTTCATAAATCTTTCATTCGATACAGAACAGTCTTTTTATTGGTGGGTCCCTGAAGGTCTCAATAATTGTGAGGCAATGCCATCTACTCCAGGGGCCTTGTTTTGACTTAGGTCTTTTAGTGCTCTATTAAATCCATTCTGACCAGTAGCATATCATTTATCTCATCCTCATCTACTTACTATTCCCTTTCTGTAGTATTGTCTTAAATGTAGTATTGTCTTAAATGTCTGAAGATGGCCTTGTAAGCCGAAAACTGGTTAACACAATAAAAGTAATACTGTGGAACAGAAGCAAACTCGTGCTTTTCATTTATTATTGTCTTAAAGTTAATTTCCCTTGTATACCCCTTCTATTAACTCCTTACACCTTTCAAATTTTCCTTCTTTGCTTGTTACTGGTTTTCCACCTCAGCTTTTGATATTCATACAGATGCTTCTCTTTTCACCAAAGTTTTCTTTAATTTTGCAACAGGTGGTATCTATCTTTCCCATAGTTATGTTTGGCTTTACTAACTTGCATTTCTTTTCTAGCTATTTCTACTTTACCATCTCGTTTTTTAGACTGCAATATTCCTTTTTGATTGCTTCATTTACTGCATTTTTATACTTTTGTCTGTTGAATTCATCATTGTGTGGGCTATCCTAAGATTTGTATTGGGCCACGTCTTTTTGCCTAGTTGTTCCTCTACTGTCTTCACTGTTACGTCTCTTAAAGCTACTCATTCATATTCTGTTTGTCGTGTTCCTTTTTCATTTTGATCAGTTATTGCATTGCTCCCTTTGAAATTCTCAATGAATCCTGATTCTTTCAGTTTATCCAAGCACCACTCCTAAATTTCGTACACTTCTGCAGTTTCTTCAGTTTTAATCTGTGGATTACAACCAATAAATTGCAATCAGAGTGCACATCTGCACGTGGAAATGCTTTGTAGTTTAAAATTTGGTTTTGAAATATGTTCCTTGCCATTATGTAATATATCTGAAACTTTGAAATTTTGTCACATAGGAAAAGATAAAAATAAGAGTTTAACTGCGGTGATGAAACTTGGTCATGATGTTAGTCTTACTCTTCATTTTATCCTTCAATGGGTCACTTTTTTCCCAGTGAAGGAGACATTGGTTGTAATGGTTTGCATTTTGGCTGTTTGGGATATGTTCCACCTCAAAAATCACTTCATTGTCATTCCAGAAAGATTTATCACACAATGATTTCTTCGTATAAGAAAGGAGAAAGAAGTCACTTGTTAGGTGAATACAGAGAGGAGTAGGATTAGGCAAAATTTGATAGCACAAAATGTATGACTGTGTCTGTGCAGAATGAGTTTGCGTGTTGTCGGGGGCGAAAGCACTTCCTTGGACAGTTTCTTGCAACTCTTCACCTTGACAGCATTCTGTAACCTTTTCAGATTCTCTCCTTATGAGCAACATATGTAAGAAACACACAATCACAGTCTCATAAAAGACTCTTTGCCTTTTCTGATGATAATTGGGTTCTTATCCTTTTTTTGGCAGTAGTGAGTCCATATTTCCACTACTTGCTTTGCTCCCTTGTCTGAGGTCATAGGACACACCCAGCACTCGTCCGTGGTGATCAGGCTCTGAAAGAAGCCATCTAGATAGTCTTGACACAGCTGCAACATTTCTGTTTCTGCCTCAGTTTGGCCGACTTCTTAAATGGGTGTGAGCAGTAGCGAAATTGAGGCCCCTGAGAAAGACAGACCATGGTGTGTGTGCCACATCACGTAGCACTGCAGCTCTTAAGAGCACCAGCAGCTGTCTCTGGCAGGGAGCGAATAACTATTTCAGATGAGTTTAATAATTCTTAACTGCGTGTTTAAATGCATGCAAGTTCTAGAAAGCACATAACAAAATTGAGACCTTTAGTGGGTACCTTTTCAATTAAATATAGATTTCCCGTGGGTGCTGCACTGAGCCGAGCATTCATGAAATTTGGCAGAAAAACTGACTAGTGTGATGTCACAAGTTCATTGCAGGCCCCGTATGTCTCATTGGCCCCAAGCAAAACCCACCACATTTAGAATGTCATGCAAGATATTGAAAACTGATTCATAATTGAATTTCACTTTTTCCACTGTAGTCTTCATTGTGTTACATCTGCCTTCAAGCACCAGGCTCCCCAATTCACTTATTATTCCCAGTTCTTCACGCAGGTACAGTCTGCCAATTTTACTCTTCATCATTCAGCCTTGTTTGACCACACTGCAAGTGTTTGTACCACTCACCACTGTGTCATATAATGTGCATTGTTGCTGTACACTTCTACCAACTCAGCATGGATTGTTGCGCCATTGTTCCTCTTCTAGTGTAGGAAAGAAATTACCACATACATGATACTCCACTTGCCCTCATACATATTTCACTGTATGGTGAGAAATTACATTTTGAGCTTTACTTTTAGCTGTGGCTATGCTCTTATTCACTACATCACTTGGTACAGTGAGGACGTTAGTCCTGCAAAGAGCAGTTGGAAGCTGACTGATGACATAGGAACAGTAGAAGAATGTAGTGACAGATTGAATATATGACTTTGTCTAAAACACATGTTCACATAAATTCATTACATACAGATATCCAGGTACAAATCTTAGTTACACACACATGTAAGAAGTTATTAAACCCTAACAAATTATGTGAAATGAAAGGTGTTCCTAATAGAATTCGTATTTTACAAGCATGTAGTGTAGTAGAATCATCAAGGAAAGCCAGTGTTTTGGAGGACAAACCACCACACCATAGTGTGAAGGAGTAAACTACGAGGGCAGTTCAATAAGTAATGCAACACATTTTTTTTCTCGGCCAATTTTGGTTGAAAAAACCGGAAATTTCTTGTGGAATATTTTCAAACATTTCCACTTCGTCTCGTATAGTTTCATTGACTTCCGACAGGTGGCAGCGCTGTACGGAGCTGTTAAAATGGTGTCTGTAACGTATGTGCGTTGCAAACAACGGGCAGTGATCGAGTTTCATTTGGCAGAAAACCAGGGCATCTCAGATATTCATAGGCGCTTGCAGAATGTCTACAGTGATCTGGCAGTGGACAAAAGTACGGTGAGTCATTGGGCAAAGCGTGTGTTATCATCGCCGCAAGGTCGAGCAAGACTGATCTCCCGCGTGTGGGCCGGCCGTGCACAGCTGTGACTCCTGCAATGGCGGAGCGTGCGAACACACTCGTTCGAGATGATCGACGGATCACCATCAAACAACTCAGTGCTCAACTTGACATCTCTGTTGGTAGTGCTGTCACAATTGTTCACCAGTTGGGATATTCAAAGGTTTGTTCCCGCTGGGCCCCTCGTTGTCTAACCAAACACCATGAAGAGCAAAGGAGAACCATCTGTGCGGAATTGCTTGCTCGTCATGTGGCTGAGGGTGACAATTTCTTGTCAAAGATTGTTACAGGCGATGAAACATGGGTTCATCACTTCATACCTGAAACAAAACGGCAATCAGTGGAGTGGCGCCACACCCACTCCCCTACCAAGAAAAAGTTTAAAGCCATACCCTCATCCGGTAAAGTCTTGGTTACAGCCTTCTGGGACGCTGAAGGGGTTATTCTGTTCGATGTCCTTCCCCATGGTCAAACGATCAACTCTGAAGTGTATTGTGCTACTCTTCAGAAATTGAAGAAACGACTTCAGCGTGTTCGTAGGCACAAAAATCAGAACGAACTTCTCCTTCTTCATGACAACGCAAGACCTCACACAAGTCTTCGCACCCGAGAGGAGCTCACAAAACTTCAGTGGACTGTTCTTCCTCATGCACCCTACAGCCCCGATCTCGCACCATCGGATTTCCATATGTTTGGCCCAATGAAGGACGCAATCCGTGGGACGCACTACGCGGATGCTGAAGAAGTTATTGATGCAGTACGACGTTGGCTCCGACATCGACCAGTGGAATGGTACCGTGCAGGCATACAGGCCCTCATTTCAAGGTGGCGTAAGGCCGTAGCATTGAATGGAGATTACGTTGAAAAATAGTGTTGTGTAGCTAAAAGATTGGGGAATAACCTGGTGTATTTCAATGCTGAATAAAATAACCCCTGTTTCAGAAAAAAAATGTGTTGCATTACTTATTGAACTGCCCTCGTACAAGTAATACCCTACTGCTGTGCTAATTTAATTAGGGTGAATAGGTCTACACAAGTGTAGAGTACAGATAAGAGCATGCAGGAAAATAAAATACTCATAGCAAAGTGCTAGTGCCGAAGAGGAAGAAGAAGAAGAAGAAGAAGAAGAAGGGGTTAGAGAGTTGGGTTCCAAAACTCTTCACCCTTGTTTGTGTGCTAATTTAATCCCAATTGTCCGGTTGACTCCCTCGTAACACTGTCCCATTTGTGAGACTCAGTATCTCCATTGATTTGATTTATGCACCATATGCCAAGTAGTAAGGCAATGGTCTGCAGTGGTAGATTTTCTTGGCAGTTATAAATGAGGGAATTGCTTATGTTCATTGCAGTGATCTGCCTGTTTCACATGTTGATGCTAAGCCATTGTTTCAGAAAGTGCAATGGATCTCTGCCTTGTACAGTTCTGAATTATGCTTAATGGCATGTGGATAGCACCTAATCTTTGAGGCATTGGAAACAACTCGCCGTACATTAGATACAACCAGTCTTATTTGAAATGTTCCGTGTAGAGACCAAAAGGCTGTTACCTTCGTAGCTTCGTCTAATGGCTCTTCCCCCTTTGAAACTTCAGGGGGCTGATAGTGCAAAGCTAGTTAAATAGCTGCTTATTGTAACTGTTACGGAAAAATGTGTTTTTGAGTTATTTGGTCCCATGAACAGCCTACAACACAACATAAACTGTGGCAGGGCTCCTCCACAGTCTCCTCCCCAGATGTGCTGACTGCTAAGGCACTTTTGAATCAGTATTGCATTTGTTAAGTGTTAATATCTTCTTACTTTTCATAGCTTTTCATTCAACATCAGTGCTCATTCCTGCTGTAATAGCCTTTTGGTTGCTGAAGGCTACATTTATCTTCACTGAATGACAATGTTTGGGTCTGTTTGTTTCTGCAGATCCGATAGATGTAGCTTATGTGTGGGCTGTTCACTAAGTATGATTTTCAGAAAGTATGTTTAATACAGGATCACAAGACTGTTTGGTGGTGGCTCCTGTTTTAAAAGCACACATTTCACAGACTATAGGTAGCTGATTGAAATCTCCTATCACATGGTATGATTGGGGAATTCACATGTAATATTTCCCAAGCTATCTCCAAAGTTTCCCATTAGTCAGATACTTAATGTTGGTGGATGATGCACACACTTGTTTCTGTTTCAGGCCTGCCTGTGATTCTTATCTTCTCTCAGGTTACCGCATATTTTAATTCCTATTTGTATTGTTAGATATTACATAGTTTTTATGGCAAAAAGACACCATTGATTTGATATGAGGCCCTGTTAACCACCTCTGATGAGGTACTTCCAGTGCTAACCCATTAGACATACGTCATCCTGGTCTATGAACTCTGCAGTTTGTGGAGACTGTGGGTGACTGCTTAACGAAAACTCACCATATGAGCATCTACCATTCTGTGTCAATTACGGAGACGATCATCTGTCTCAATATCTGGAGTGTTCTAACCTAACTACTTAATGTTTCTGATGATCTCATATTTTAAAGCCTGGAAAAAGTACAATCCCTTATATCCTGTCCCAGTGGTATTAGATTTTTCTGCTACAGTGATCAGGATATTGGCAGTACCTAGAACACTTACACCCTTCGTTCCCTCAGCCTTGAGCTCTGGTAGATGCACAAGTAACTTAGTCCATGAGGCAGATAGCACCCCCATCCCTTGCCTCTTGGTGATCCTGAAGCGCCATCTTGTGAGACTTCAGTTCCTTGCATCCGCTGGAGAAGCAGTATTTTCCTCTGGAATCTACTGGCAGTAGGGTTTCCTTTAGAGAAACCTCTACCGGAAAATCTGTAGAGCAGTGATCCAAAAGTAACCAGTGGCTGAAGGAGCCACAGACTGTGTTCATCGAGTTGACTGCTCCTCTTTTGTTCCTATCGTCACAGTGGATGAACTCGCAGCTGAGTCCTGACACTCTAAAGTAATTAAGGAGAAAAAGGAGAAATATTAGGAGAAGACAGGTGCAGTGGTCCACTGAGCTGCCAGATCCTCCCACTCCATTAGAGTTAGAACCTATCTTTGTGACAAGGATCACTGCCTGATGATTCTATCGTGTCCTTGTCACCACCTAATGGACCAGCTGCCACAATGGACTTTCCAAAGAGCCAAATGGCAGTTATATACCTCTGTCATCACCATTCCCTCTCTGTCAGACTTCTTAGATAAGGTTGTTAGAGACATCTCCTCTGTTGTTTCATTTTCTACTGTCCTCTTCCACTGGTCTGCTGAGCCACCAGATACGAACAACTGTTCCTCTTCCTTTGTGGTGGTATGCTGATGATGCTTTGAGTGTCAGTGTCCTCTTCTTGCTCAGCTACCTTTCAGATGATGAATTGAAGATGTCCCTCTACCTTTTATGCCCTACAATCCTGAGTTATATTATGAACCTTTCACTGACTGGGAACTGCTTCAGGCTTTTGACTTTTCTCATGATACAGTCCCACGTCAGATTCAATTTATAAGCAGGAGACATCTGAATGTGACTCACAGACTGTATCTGTCCAGAGCCTTGAACTGTATTTGACTAGATGGCATGGAGAGGTAGTGTCATCATCACAGTTCTTAAACCAGAGAAAAACTCAACATCCGTTGACATCTACCAACTGGTTAGCTTCACTATTGTGCTCTGCAAGCTACTTGAAATGATGGTAGCCTGGGGTTTTTTGTGGCTTTCAGTGAGATTTTCAGGAAAGCTGAACAACAATTGAACATCTGTTTTTGTTGGAAACAGCAATCAGACAGACATTTTCTGAACACCAACGTCTCACTGTAGTTTATTTTGACCTACATAAGGTATACAACACTGCTTGGCACCATCAAATTTTAGGCTTACACCCCTTGACCGGGGCTTTTGAGACCCCCTACTGATTTTTATTTATAACTTTTTATCCCTCCATTTGTTTCGCGTTAGAGTTGGAATGTCGCTTGGTTCTCAAATGATCCAGACAATGGTGTTCCTCAGGGCCCCATACTGTTATATTCTTCCTTATCACCATCAATTGGCTAATGACCTCCAGTGGACCAGTGGTTACTCCTACGACATATGTTGATGACTTTTGCATTCGATATAGCTCCCAGTCTGTACCCTTAGCTGAATGCCGCCTCCAAGGAGCTGTGTGAAGGGCTTCAGCTTTGATACCGTTCCTTGGATTCTAATTTTCTCATATATAAATGTGGGTCATGTGTTTCTGTTATTGTACCACAGTTCATCCTGACCCAGAGCTCTACTACCCAGCACTTGTACAATGTTATGCAGTGCCAATTTTTGGAGCTCCTCATTCATAAAAAGCTGATGTGGCTCCCCCATATTCTTCAGTATAAGACTAACTGCTTGTGTAAATGTGAAACTCTCTGCTTTCTTGCCCACTTCTCTTGGAGTATGGATCATGCTACTGTACTCTGTATTTAGGGTACTGTGGACTCATCATGACTGGACTACGGTTGACAGGTTTACAGTTCATTGGCACCTTTGGCTTTTAATTGTTAGTCCTAGTACATCATCGTGGATTAAGACTTGCCACTTGCATCTTCTGGACTGCTACCATAGACAGTCTTCTCACCAAATAGGGGATCACTTGATTTCAGATGGTACCAACTCTTGCTCACTTACACAATCAATATTTCAGAAGCATCTGACATATTGAATTCTCTTTTCATACAGAACCTCTACCAGGCTCTCTGCCCGACCCCCTTAGAATGTACTCAATGTGCATTCCTGAGCACTCTTCCTTGGAGAGTATGCAGATCAAGAATTAAGACCAGTCAATTTAAAGGATATAAAGTTTGTTGCCCCCATGACCTTTTGGTACCTATTCCTTTCAGTTCTTGAGGAGTGCCCGGGTGCTACTCTCATTTACACAGAAAGCTCTAAAACTGTTTATAGTGTGGGAAATGCTTTTACATCTTCTACTGGTCAGGAGTAACATTTGTTGCCATGTTTTTATGGCTGAGCTGAAAGCCATTAACAGAACCCCATGTTCTATTAAACAGACTTCCCTCAAGCACATTTTAATTTGTAGTGGCTAAATGAGCTGTCTTCTAACTGCTGATTGGTGTTACTCATGTCACCCTGTGGTGTCTGCTGTTCACAATCTTTTCTCAGACCTTAGTTATCCTACCCACTCAGTTGTCTTTCTCTGGGTCCCAAGTCATGTGAGTGTTCTAGGGAGTGAACTGGCTGATTGTTTGGCAAGAGAAGCAATTACTCAGTCAACATTCACTTTGATGATCCCATGCATGGATTTGCAGCTACAGATAAGCATCTACTTATTTGGAGATTGAACGACACCTGGTGGGCTACTGCCCTCGAACTCCACACAATCAAGGCCTCTGAGGCTGCATGGGTTTCCATCGTCCATTCCTCTTCGAAGGCATCCACTGTCCTGTTGGCTCCACATTGGTCATAATAGGTCGACCCATAGTTTTGTCCTATGTAGTGTGCCACCTTCACATTGTCATTGTGGAACCTTACAGAGAGTATCTCACATTCTGTTGGAATGAACCATCCTTCTTGCTGTCCATGCAAAATGTGGTCCTCCAGATTCTTTGCCTCTAATATTAAAGGACAGTGTATGGACAGTTGAACTAGTTCTCTGTTAACTCCTACAAAGTTGCTTTTGCAACAGGGTTGTTAGAGTTGGAGTGCCTTCTGTCTCATGCTGAACTCCAGGGGACAACTGACTGTACCCACCTACCAAACTGATTATTTATCTTCCCTTATTTTACTAATGCTGGCCCGAATGTTGTTCATTATGTTTTCAGTCTCTTTGATTTTACTATGATGGATATCCTCTCACTCTGGCTAGGAGTTGTTATTTATTCTATTACTGTCTTACCCTCGCACTGTATTTGCGGGTGCTCAAACTTGAGAAAGGTGTTTCTTGCCACAGGTGAGCCGTAGGGTGGCCCTCATCTGCTGTCTGAACTGCAGACTGGCCTGATCCATATGATTTTATCTCTTGCAATGATTTTTCGTCTCTGGCATCAATATTGCTTTCAGTGCCTTGATTTACTCCTCCTATATACTACCACAATTCAATCGGATTTCTGGCTGATGGCACTAACTCTAGAAGGACTGCCCCATGAGTGAGGGACTCCTGCCCTCCCAACCGACAGATCAACTGAGTTGCTGCTTTTGGAGTGCAGTGCACACCTAACCTTTTATGGGGGATTCTAAAATTGTCCACCCAATAATGCAGCTAAGGAACACTGTTCCTGAAAGTGTCTCAGAGCAAAAACAGCCTCTGATTCAAACCATCCACCTAACTTAAAATGGAGGGTCTCTGTCAGCACAGGAGACAATGCTGATAAACACAAATTGTGCTTTCATCCCACAATGAGGCTAACTTTCATCCCACAAGTGAGGCTAGTAACCTTCTCCACATTAGCCAGCTGCTGAAGGGAACTGTCCGATTGACTGTGAACCCAGGGGACAGGCATTGTGGATGCCTACATGAGCTGTGAGTTACAGTTGGCTGCTCCCAGTACATTCAGCAGGTGCCAGCAGTGTCTCCTCGTAGTCATGATTATTCAAACCTGTAGTGAAGTAATTGTTGCTGGAATATTTGCAGGTTATGTTGGTAGACTGTTTCAGTGCCACCTCATATTACTAGTTTGTTGTTTATTCTCTGCGGAGTTTCGGAAAGTTTGATGTTCATAGTGGTGTTACATGTGTTTGTAGTTATTTTTGTGGCCCAAGACAAAATGGAACTTTGGTGTAACATCCTCTCATCATCATTTGTTTCCACACATCCAGAGGTCTGTGGTTAGCATATAGTTGATTGAAGTTCTTATATGAATGAGTGTTAGGATGCTGAGGAAGTAGTGGGACCTGTCATACTGTTAATAACACTGGCTAGTATGAAGTCAAGATAGACTACCAGCTACTGCTTTAATGAGGAAGCTGTAGGAACTGTAGTTCAAACTACTCCTTTGACTGTTATCTAATAATGCAGTGCATGACAACTTAGCCCTC